>NC_056730.1:976165775-976228275 GCF_019279795.1 Protopterus annectens | reverse complement strand
ATATAGAATTAGAGCTTTATACTCGTTTCTAAAAAAACAAAGCAAGACTATGTTTAAATGTATACTTAAGTATGTGTGAATATGAACAGAATAATAGCAGGGGATTTTAATTATAATCTAATTGAAAAAAGAATAATTGTAATATTAAAATGGTTGCTAAAATTATAGGATTATAGGAGGTTACTAGGCTACTGGCCCTAAGGCCCTTATAAGCCTAGGCAAGAGTTTAGCCCATGTTTAAACAAGTCAGCACCCATGGCCCCTGTCCAGCAGGGACATGGTTGGAATACCAGGAGTGTATTTTATATTTCCCATCCAGTTACCCAGGTTGCACTTAAAAAGGGATAATAAGGTACTCTGCTTGACATGGACAGTGAGAGTCTATTCCACACATGGGGGAGTCTCTGGGACATAAATCTGTTCCGCCAACAAGTTCTATTGATATCACAGACAAGGTTGAGGTCGTGCATACAGGAGCTTGACTTGTAGATATGCAGCAGTTCCTTCAAGGCAGGGTATGAGATTGCTTTGTATGCCAGGCAGAGGTCACCTCTGAGGAGTCTGTATGAAACTGCATAGAGGGACAGGGCTTTTAGCCTATCTGTGTAGGGTAGGTGTTTGAGGTATTGAATACAACATGTATAAAGAAATGGAAGATTGGCAAAGAGTAATCTTTATAGAAGTAATGAATTAATGGCTAGAAACAGGCGTTAAATATAAAGAAATTTGTACCGGGGTAATAAAGTTTATTTTAGCAAAACAGAATAGAGATGAAATAAAAAGCTGGAAACTGATAACATTGAATAACGCAGATTACAAAGTATTTATGAGAATATAGCCAAAAGATTACAATATAGGATGGAGAAAGTATACGATCAAAACATATTTGGAAGAAAAGGAAAGGGAAGTCAAACGGTTAATATGGATAATAAGAGAGGCAACTGATGACATTAGAAATAAGGAAGTAGAGACAAAAATAATGATAGGAGATGTAAATTAAGCATATGATAACACAACGTGAATCATTATGGGAGATTTTACAAGCGTACAATATGAGCAGAAAATTTTTAAGGGTAATCAAATCAGTGTATGAGAAAATTTATATAAAGCTAAATGTGAATGGATGGACAGTGGAAGAAATAAAAATAGGAAGTGGAATAAGACAGGAGTGTCCAGCAAGTAGCATAATTTTTTCGTTGGTAATGAATATAATAGTAAGTGCAATTAATAAAGTGTCAAGACATGGAGTATATAAGATGGAAGAAGTACAAATGCCAATATTGTACACATATGCAGATGCACTGTAATAATTACGAAGAATACGCTATGGATGGAAAGAGTAAACAAAGTTAGGTGTAATGTTGGAAAAACTGGATTAAATATAAACAAAGAAAAAAGTAAATGATTTGGTTTTAATGGGGAAATAGGAAGTGTTGAATATAATGACAAGTATATAGATGCATTGGGAATATAATTTGGGAAAAATGAATACAAACAGGAACAATGGGACAAAGTGATCAAAGTCGTCGAGGACATGATGATGTTTTGGAAAACATATAGGTTTTCGTATAGAAAGAAGGTATATTTAATTAACAGCATGATATTAAGTAAAACAGTATATGTTGCAAATATTTAAGAGATACCTGTAAAATATGAAAAAGAACTAATAACATTAATTTTTTCACTTATATGGGGTTCAAGAGTGAACCAGTTCAAAAGAGGAACATTGTATATGAAAGAAGATCAAAGGGGGCTAGGGTTGAGTTGTCCTACTGTGCATGCAGCACCTTTAAGAATATACAAATTATTAAAATGTATTATGAAGGAAGAAAAAATTGATAAAAATGATAATGTATTACAAATATAAAGATGTACGGGAAGGAATACAAGTTAAGAAAAAAGGTAAAAGTAGTAACAATGACGAAATAATGGAATACCAGAATAAAATTGTATTATGGAAAATAAAAAAAAAGAATGTAATAGAAAAGAACAGGAAGGAATGGTATAATAGTGTTTTGTCTCTTTCGGCTTTTTCCCAGTTAGGGGTCGCCACAGCGGAACGCCGGTCCACTCATGATTGGTAGTTGATTTTGAAGAATTTTTATTGAACCATGGAAAAATCTTGAAATAAATAAGAAAAAAGCTGTATTAAGAAGATATGAAAATTACCATAAAAATAAAAGAATGTAATGATTTTTGGTGGAGATTATCCATATGTAAATTACCTGTGAAAGCTAATATACACTATAACAGAAATCAAGACAGGATTTCTACTAAGTGTAGGAAATTAGAAACGGTTGAACAAGTTTTTTGAAATGTGACAGAATTAAGAAATTATGGGTAGAAATATGTAAACATGACATGGTTAAAAAGTATTTAAAATATGATCAGTTAAGTATGGAGCGTGAAGACAAGAAGAAATAAAGAAGATGAACAGAATTTTTTTTTATGTTGCATGGACGAAATGAAATGAAAGATTCAGTGAAATTAAATATAATGGTAGATGGACATTGGCAAAGATATTGGAAAAGTTATGGTTTTGGTTATATGAAAAAGAGTTGGAGGAATACCTGAAAACGTAAGGTAAACGTATGAAGATATGTAAATAGTTGTAAATATGTAAATAATCTGTGATACATATGCATTTACAAAATAAAAAAAAATCCTGCTCTTTCTGATCGGTGCCATAGGATCTTTTACATCCACCTGAGATACCACAAACTCAGGCAGATCAGATTTTGGTTTAATTGCACTGCAGTGTTAGCAATCAATCTACCCAGTGTGTGAATAGAACTCTCAGCCTTCTGCACCAAAGGCTAGTGTCCTACCTATTGGCCATTGACACATTTTATAATCCATGAGATGTAAGGTAAGCCTAACATTTTTATTACTGATTTATAAAATAAGAAGAATGGGAGCAAAGTTAAGCAAGCAAGATCAAATCCCTGAAAAAGGAACACCTGCATATTTTATGTATTTTAACCATGGGAAGGAAAGTTGTAAACATTTTCATGACGGTTTCAACTTACTAAGAATTGTGCTGATGGGGTATTTCCATTAAATGGAACTTATGATCAGACTAAATTGCTGACATTGAAAGGTATTTTTGGAAAAAAAGCAAAGTATGTGGGGAACAAATGACAGCATTTTATTCTTGGTACAGTGAAGCACTTAAGAGGGAAAAGGACTCGGCATTAAGAGGGTTGCAGGATGTTAGTAAGAAATTGTTGCAACAAGTAAAAGAAGATAAAAAGGCAGTACAGACCAGTAAAAAGGGATCCTTTTATCCTGTCTTAGCAGGTTTGGAACAAACTGAGGATAGCCAAAAAGCAGAAACTTCTGAAGAGGATGATAATCCTCCAGTAGCTACTGCACCTTCACCCCCATATGTACCAGTAAGAGTATCTCCTGTACAAGACTTTGTTGTTTCTTAGACTCCTACCTTTTGGTCTACTGTCCATTGGACACCCAGTTCATGTGATACTGGTACATCTCAGACTAGTTCCCCTGTTCAAGCCTCATCTTTTGAACAGGCATCGGCAGTCAAAGGGGGGTTCTTCTTCCTATCCTTCTCAGATAGCTTCTACTTCCCCAACAGGGGCATTAGTATTTGACACTCCTGTATCTTACCATACACGCTCACATGACAGAGTACAACAAGAAGAGATTACAACCTTTGGAGGAGATCTATTGGCACCTCTCAGGGAAATTTTGGGGGCTAACAATAGGGGAATTGTTCATCGTCCTTGAACCCCTGTTGATTTGCATACTATGTCTAAAAATTTTCCAAATATTAACGAAGATCAATTAAAATTCAAAGAAGAATTAAAAACTATAACAGAATGTTACAATCCTACTTTGACAGATTTAAATCAACTGCTGAGGGTAGTTACTTCAGATGAAATAAGAAAGTGGTTACTGGAAAAGGCTGAAATAACAGATTTCACACTCATAGGAAATGCATTACTAGAAAAACAAACAGCATTGTTAAACAAGATTACAGATGTGTGTCAAGTTAGGACTGACTGGTCTAAAATACAGACATGTAAACAAAATAAAGGGGAAGCCCCTGCAGACTATTTGAGTTGCCTTAAAACAGTATTTGCTAGACATTCAGGAATACCAGACTAAATTTTGACTATTTCATTCATTTATACATACAATGAATATTATTCTGGACATCTGTTATGAAATCACTACAGGTATGCAATAGTCTAGTCAACAGCTGGGACAGTTGGTTGGTGTACTTGTGTGTACGGACCTCTCTGATAGTCGGGGACTCATGTCTACAGTGATAGGGACAAGGCTATGAAAACTCAGGGACAATCAAGGAAAAAAAAAAAAAGGGGGTTTGGGAGGGGGGCCTAAAGGTTAAGGTGTTTGCCTTATAAGCACAAGGTGCAGGGTTTGAGTCTCACAAGGGATAATTGGCTAGGCTTAAAATGGCTCGCAAGGGCAGTTAGCTTAGTACTAATCTATGAACCTAGGCTTGCAAGGGCAGTTAGCTTAGTACTAATCTATGAACCTATGAACCTATGAAAAGAGCCAGCTATTGCAGCAGCCTTTGAGCAGGGTCTGCAAGCCCCTGTACAAAATCAAATAAAAAGGTGGTCATAGACTGGCAAGGCAAGGACTAGTCTTTATTAAGTGCTGCAAATCACTGTACAAAGTATCAGGAAAAACGAAGGAAGGATACTGAGGATAAGCTGTTAACTTTACAAATTGAAGGGGTCGAGGTAGAGGCAGGGGAAGAGGTAGAGGAATTGCTAGAGGATTTAGCAAACGTGCTGGTCGAGGGGAACAAGGTGCAGCCGGTTGGCAACAATGAGCTGGCAGTGCCCCTCCAGCATCATCTAATACATCTTGCTTTAATTGTGGAGAAGCATGACACTGGAGAGGGGAGTGCCCACACAGGCAAATGCAGACAGTCCAAGACTCTTGGACTGAGTGGCAACCAAATTACAATAATGCAGTTTTTCCTCCACCACCTCCTCAGATTGGAAGGAGTCAAGAAACTGGTGGACACTGGAGCTACTAGGTCAGTGCTAAAAATTACTTCAGAGAGTCAAATACCAGTATCAAAAATAAAGTAAAGGCAGTTGGAGTAACAAATACTATGGTTACGTATCCTGTTTCAGAATCCATCCCCTTTTCTTTAGGTCAGATTGAAGGAAAGCATTCTTTTCTTCTGAGTACTACTGCACCAGTAAACATACTAGGAAGAGATTTGTTATGTAAGCTGGGTTGTACTATTTATTGTACCCCAGAAGGGTGTATCTAAATGTTCCAACAGAATCAGAGGGGGAAGTATTGGCAGTTTTAGCAGAAGCTGAGGAACAGCCTGCTGGAAGCATACAGACAGATGGGCTAAGCATGCAAATGAAGTAGGTATACTGAAATCAGCAGAACCAGTAAAAATAAAATTAAATCCATCAAAACCTCTCCCAGAGTTCCACAATATCCACTAATGCCAGAAGCAGAGCAGGGAATCAAACCTGTAATTCAGTCTCTAATACATCAAGGAATAATAATACTAGCTAAAAGCCCTTGTAATACTCCTATTTATCCAGTGAAAAAGCCAGGAAAGGATACTTATAGATTTGTACAAGACTTAAGGGCTGGAAATAATGCAGTATTACCTACTTTTCCTGTTGTTCCAAATCCAGCAACAATACTGAGTTGCATACCACCTACTAGTTACTTTTCTGTGACAGATTTACGTTCAGCATTCTTTTCTATACCTAGTCACCCTGACAGTTTCTGTTTGCTTTCACTTATCAGGGACAGCAATATACGTGGACACGGTTGCCACAAGGATATACTGAATCTCCTTCATTATTTTCTCAAATTCTGAAAAAGGATTTGGAGAATGTGACATTTCCGGGTGAGTCTGTGTTAGTACAATATGTAAATGATTTACTAATAGCATCAAATTCCTTTCAGCAATGTCAGAAGTTTACCTTGCATCTTCTGACTATCCTTGCAGAAAAGGGACACAAAGTGTCTAGAGAAAAACTACAATTGTGGTCATCTCAAGTACGTTATCTTGGTCATTTAATATCCCAGGGTAGCAGGCAAGTGTTACCATCTCGTATTGATGCAATATCTTAGGTCCCATGTCCGACTACTCAGAGACAGCTTAGGTCTTTCCTAGGTATGACAGGATACTGTAGACAGTGGATCCCTAACTCTGCAGAAATTGCCAAACCTTTGACAAATCTTTTAAAGCAGGATACACTAGGGCCTCTCCTTTGGAATAGTGAAGAGGAAAATTCATTTCAGAATTTAAAGCAAGCTTTAGCTACTGCCCCAGCTTTAGGGTTACCAGACTATGATAAGACTTTTATTTTATTTTGTCATGAAAGAAATGGATTCTCACAAGGAGTACTTACACAGGAACATGGGACACATCGTCCATTAGCTTAGTACAGCACAGCACTTGCTTCTGTTGTAAAAGGTTTCCCACCCTGTTTAAGGGCAGTTGCCGCTGCTGCCATTCCAGTTAATTTGGCACAATCGGTGCTTGGGCATGATCTCACAGTAGCTGTCCCTCATTCTGTATCATCTCTTTTGCTTAAAATGAAAACTCAACCACTCTCGACTGCACGTCTAACTAGATATGAACTTACACTTCTTTCTGATCCATCTATTTCTCTAATCCGCTGTCCTGTTCTAAATCCTGCATCTCTGTTGCCTACTGCTGAAGATGGTGAAGAGCATTATTGTGTGCGTGTAACTATTTCCTTTCTCCTAGGGAGGACTTAAAAGACACTCCTATACCCAATGCTGACATGCATCTGTTTGTGGATGGTTCCTGTGGAAGAAATCACACAGGAAAGTTGATCTCGGGAATAGCAGTCTGCTCCGAGGAAACAATATTGTTGCAACAAAGATTAGAGGGGGTGTTCACTCTGCTCAAATAGCTGAGCTAGTGGGTTTGCAAAAAGCCTGTGAGTTAGCCAAAGACAAGGTGGCCAATATTTTTACAGACACCCATTATGCTTTCGGGGAGGTACATGACTTTGGGCAACTTTGGGGGGAGAGAGAGAGTTTTTAACCTCTTCAGGAAATCAAATTAAAAATTCAGGGTACATAAAATAATTGTTAGATGCACTTTTGTTACCTAAAAAGCTGTCTGTAATCAAATGTTGTGCACATCAAAAGGGGTTAAACGTTGTTGCAAAAGGTAACAACTTATCAGACCAAGTTGCTAAACAAGCAGTAGTAAATTGTTGTGAACATCTTTGTATGTTGACAGCAACAAACTCCAACAGTAATGACGTGTTTTATTTTGCAAAATTGTCAGCCTTTCAAGCTGAAGCATCACAGGGAGAAGTTCTGAGGTGGCACAAGGATGGATGCAGAAAATCCTCTGATGGCATATGGTGACATCCGGACGGCCGATTGGTGGCACCTGCCTCTTCACTACTTTACCTAGTAAGGGCATATCATCTACCGGCTCATACAGGTAAGACAGCTTTATTTAATCAAATTACCCAAAGTTGGTATGCCCCTCAAGTACCTGGAATACAACATAAGCAAACATGCCAACAGCAAATCTGCATCTTTACCTCCACCCTGGGGACCTTTTGTTAATATACAGCTGGATTTATCCAGATGCCTAAGACTAATAATTTACTATTTATTTTGGTGGTAGTGTGTATGTTCTCAGCATAGGTGGAAGCTTAGCCATGTCACAAAGCTGATGAAGTCACAGTTATTAAAAAACTGTTACCTTATTACATACCGAAATTCGATAAACCCAGCATTGTTAACAGTGACCAGGGAACACATTTTAATAATAATCTGTTTAAATAGTTATGTAAAGCTTTTAATACTAAGTTGAGGTTTCACTGTCCCAACCATCCCCAGTCATCTGGATTAGTGGAAAGGGTAAACAGGACCCTTAAAAATAAAATTTCAAAGATTTGTGCTGAAACCCACTTAAAGTGGCCAGAAGCCCTTCCCTTAGCATTAATGAGTATGAGGGCCTCACTAAATGCCACCAGAAAATTGTGTCCATATGAGACATTAATGGGGAGACCCATGGCCCTTCCAGCTACCCCTCCAGTGGAAAATGCTGATTGAACTTTGTCAGATGATGCTATGATTTCTTATTGTAGGAGACTCCTCAAAATTTTGCAGCAATATCATCGAACAATAAGAGCAGCAACTGGATGATTGGGTATACGTGAAAGCTTTTCAGAGGAAAAACTGCCTGAGCCCGAGGTGAAAGGGGCCTTTCCAGGTCCTCCTCACCACTCTAAGTGCAGTTAGCTGTGCAGGACAACCAATGTGGATCCATTCATCTCATTGCAAGAAGACCTGTCGTGTAGGGACCCCTGCCGAATCATCGCAGCCAACAGAGGGAGATCCAGGTGTGACAGATAAATCATCTGCTCAGTGAGGTCAGCTTCAGTAGCAGTCCATGATGAATCCAGTGACAACAGGTACTTTTGCTTTGTTTCTGCTACTGTTCCCTTCTATAAACTGGTCGAGAGAAAAACATTTCTTGCTGGTCCTTTGGCAATATGCCAAAAATCTAAATAAAACAAATTGCTGGATATGTTCGCATATGCCTCATCATTCCAAGGCAGGGATTCCCATGATTCCCATCCCTGCATCACAGGTGTCATTTGAAAAGGACCTTAATGACATCAGCTTAACCTGGCGTAATGTAACTGATTTTTCAAAAGTTGTGTCTCTTCAACTTGCAACCACACAACATGGAGACACATGTTATGCCAAAAATGGGATGCTACCAGTAGGGAAAAGCAAATGTAATGACACCAGGCATGAAAGTGTGTTAGACTCTTTGCACTTAAAAAGCTATGACTGGGGGCGTGGCATGGGCATAATAAGTGACCGTTACTACATCTGTGGTAGTCGTGTCTACCCTTGGTTGCCTACAGACTGGTCTGGATGTTGCTTTGTAGGCTATATTACTCCTGCTATTCAACATTTCAAACACCCACCAGCAGATAGACTGAGAAATAAGCGAGCAATCCACTGGACTGAGCAAGTATTTAAAATTTTTAATCCTGGGTATGGAGTGCAAAGGACAATACTTGAAATCACCATATTTGCCCAAATTCTACAGGAGGTGGCCAACGAAACTTCACATCACATTAGGATGGTAAATCGAGAAATGACTGAAATGCGAACTGTGGTGTTAAAGAATCGAATGACACTTGATACAATGCTTGCTGCAAAAGGGGGGGGTCATGTGCTCTCACAGGGAGCCATTGCTGCTAATATATTAGTGACCATCATGATGAACAGGAAAAACTGGCAAACTTCATGGAACAAAGGGCCAAAAAGTTGGACAGCACATACAAATATCGGACACTTTTTGGATGGTTTGGCAGTAACCTGGGAACTAGCATAATCCAGGGTATTGTCATTGTACTTTTTATTATACTTGTAATCATTTTAGCATTTTCTATTCTAAAGCTCTGATTGCAAGATGGTTAAACTCTCCTGCACATGAAATGCCACTGCATGCACAAATCAATGACACTTCTATTTTGACAGAAAATGATGATGACTACTATGATGCGGAGGCATATTTTATCAAGTTAAGAAAAATAAAAACATAATTATATGGTACGACATTGACAGTGTCAGAGGGAGAAAACTGTTATAGGACAAGACCAGCTTATTAAAATGTACATTAATTTCAGTTTATTAATGGTGCTATAATATGATTGTTAAAAAGCAAATATAATTTGTATGCAGGGCTGGGAAAATACAGCTTCATAAGCTACAGTATTGCCGTCTTTTAAACTGCATTATTTTAGTATATAATAAGAGAGAATAGTATGTGTTGCATGAAATGAGGCCTGTAGTTATTACAAAAAGGAATTTGTTAGCCTGACTCCTCCAGGCTAAGAGTGCATTGTTGCTAGAGAAGGTTTGAAACATCCAAGGTCAGAAACAACAATCATGTATAGGAAGGTGTTAATGTGAAGTCTAAGGCAAAAATCACGAGGGATGAGGACATTTACAAAGTTTTCTATAGGATATAGTCATTATAACATCATGAAATTGCATGAGCAGTTTGATAAGAAAATGTGTAAAACTACAGTTTTTTTATGTAAAGTGAGAATGCTTCATCAAGACTTATGAAGACTAACTCCCAGTGCTGTAAGAATAAAATTTCTGTTTGCACATCCTGAAGTGTTGTTCCTGACTAGAGGCATATAAGGTAAATTCTTAATGTTATTTATTTATGACTTTCTCCATTTCTTCTGCAAAAATCTCTTCATTGCTCATTAATCTCAGAATATTTAATGCAACACCCAGTGATTTAAACTGTACATTCATTTACAGAGCTGGGTATATGGGTAAATCCAACTTTGAGTTTTTCTAATCATATCAATCAATTGGTAAATTAGAGTTATAGAACTGTATGTTGTATAAAAAGATTTATACAATCTAGGAAATCATAAATGATGAAGTCATTGTTTGTTAGTTAAATAAGACCCAAACTCGAGTATGGAATAACTACAGGGAGACCTTAAAAGAAAACAAACAGGAGTAAACTGGTTACAGCAGACATATGCCAAGGGCTTCCATGAATGTGAAAATGTAACTTATTATGAAAGAACTTATACAGTGTCTCATATAGATATTTAAGAGCTGACCTTATTCAGGTGTATAGGGCATTTAGAGATAACTACCTTTGGGAATGTTTAGTTTTATCAAAATGTAGGACAGAATCATCAGACAACCTATGTAGAAGACTCTATAGGAATGAGAAGTGTACTTATTGGTTCCCTGAGCAGTTGATGCATGGAATAGACTACCAATGACATTAAAACAAGCAACAGTTTAGACATTTTTTAAGAACAGCCTGGAAATGTATTATGGGAACAACTGTTTTGGCATATTGACAAGGGAGAAGGGCATTAATGCCCTTGCTTGACTTATCTGTATGTATTGCACAAAGACAACTTTTTGTACTACATGCCCCAAAAAGTGTAAATTCAGCTACAAAGATGTACTGACTAATTAATACCAATAACAGAAGTACTGAATATCTTGACAATTGATAAATTAAAAAGTAATAGCACTAACAAACCTATAGACAGACTCAGTTTTGGATCAAGGCCAATGGTTGATAGATGGGAGCCACAGTCAGACAGGAAACCAAGGACTGAGTAAAAACTGCTACAGTGGGATACAACCACAAACACTTCCTAGAAAGAAGGGAGTGATAAGCCCAGACAGTATCAGAAACCCAGGCTTTAGTTAAGGCTGCTACAGAGAGGAAGGAACAATAAAGCACAGATGCAGCGTCAGAAACCCAGGATTCAGTTAAGACTGCTACATACAGGAAAAAAAAGATGAGCGTAGATGCAGTGTCATATGTTGTAGTTTGATAGCAACTTCAGCCTCCATCCAAGGTCTATGTAATTATGAACACTGCCTCCACTATTTCTCCAGCAGGGATAGAAAGCACCACCCTCTACAACTAACCATTTAGCAATCTGGGGTGGTTTCCAAACCCAGATCACTACAGTAGAATAGAAAACATAGCATCTGTACCTGTGGGCTGGTGTCTGAATATTTTTGCTCAATACAGTGAGTAGGTGCAAATACACAAAGCTCACACACAAAGTGGATAGATAATAAAGAAAAAGTAAGTAAAAGACACCATATTAGACAAGCAACTTGTCAGTGCAGAACCACTCACTGCCCAGATGCTTCAATATTCTAGCACTGCTCCTTGTATGTCTTCCAGCTTATCCCAGTTAGGGATCGCCACAGCGGAACTCCGGTCTGCTAATGATGGGCAGTGGATTTTTACAGTGTCTAGTTGCCAGCCCGATGCCCAGTCTTCCAAGAAGGCACACTCATTCATGCACGCACCTACCTGCATGTCTTTAGATGTCACTCAACCGCAGGGAGGACATGCAGACTCCACACAGAAGGTGCTCCAGCTGAGAACCGAACAGGAGAACCTCTTCTTGTGAGGAGAGAACGCTAACAGCTGTACCACCATGTCCCTTTCCTAGCAATGCTCCTTACTTCTTATTAAAAAACAGTACGTTACCAGTTTTTACTTGACACCACAAAAATTCTACAAACATGTTAACCACCACTATTTATTATGATGCTACCCGAATAAGACCGGGATGTCAAGAAGTTCATTTCGAGAGTGGAAGACAGTGAGGGTGGAGTTGCATTTTACATCCATGTTGAAAACATGTAACAGAGGATCATGATCATGTCTTTGATTATGACCAACTTATGTACTTAAGAAATGGACATGAAGACGTTTACCATAAAATGAAGCTTAAGAGGTGAATCCTGAAGTCTATGCTCAGAACTCAAAACAAGCATGGTTTATGACTGAGAGACCCTAGCACAATTCTCTGTAGTGCACGGAGTATAACTTGCTTCAACATACTACAATAACAATTTAAGAAAAGCATGTACACGTATTAAGTGCTTTGCAGCTTTTAAAGCTAACACACACTTATTACGGCCATATAGACAAGTGTCAGGAAACATAAAAAGCTTTAAAATAAGTTAAGAACTTTATTTTTCCCCCACCCCACCTCTAAAAAGAGAAAGACTGAATGAAGTGTTTAATGGTTTAAAGTTCTTAGCAGCCCCTGCCACTGTTCTGTTATTGGTGTAGTGCAAGACTAGAGCTTAAAAGTAGTGAGGGGAGCTTAACAACAGTTTAAGCACTTTTCTGACGTCAGAAAGATGCTCAACAAGTCTATCTTTTCTCTGATTTGAGAGCATAATTGCTACACTCCATACACTACAATTTTGGATATGATCAGACTTCATCATATCTGTTTGTAGCATATGGAACAATAGATTTCAAAAAGTAGTACTAGGTATTAAAAGAAAGCGTATGGTCACAAAACTTTTTTTTTTTTTTTTTTTTTTTTTTAGCTTTCATAGCCATAAACATTTAGTAATGCCACACAGATAATGTCCATAAGTCATGCACTCCTCTGATGAAAAAGGCGATTCAGCCACATTTTTGATTTTATGTGCGACAGAAAAGCATATTAAAGCTTTTACGGCTCTTTGTTGGCTGCGGTTTATGCTCTAGCAAAAGACCTGAGAGTGCTGAAAGATGGTGAACAAAGCTTTAAGCATCTTTCTTGCATCAGAACTGTACTTACCAAATTGTCTTCTTTCTGAATTCAGAATACAGTTAACATGCTCTATGTGCACCATAAATTAATTATACCACATAATAGTATATGCTGCATTATGCACTCTGTACAACTGCAATTTGGTATCCTAGTATAACAGTAAAATACAAAAAAGGTAAAGAAAAAAATGTTTCATATTTCCTCACTAGTATGTTTGTTTGTGTCTTTCGGCTTTTCCCGGTTAGAGGTCACCACAGCGGAACTCCGGTCTGCTAATGATTGGCAGTTGATTTTTACGTACCAGCTTGCCAGGCCTGACGCACAACCTTCAACGAAGGTACGCCCATTTACACATGTCTCCACGCAGAAGACGCTCTCGCTGAGAATCGAACTGGACAGCGTCTTACTGTGAGGTGACAACACTACCGCAGCACCACCACCGCAGCTATTTCCTCACTAGTAGTTTCTTAAAAATAAAACAAAATCTGAAGTCCACAAACGCTTGCCTGCAAGTAAGCTGCTAACAAAACAGCATCTTTTATTCCTAGGTTTGACTTTGTTAACCATCACTAACAAAATATTTATCTTTTAAGAAAGATACTAAAGTAGAAGAAAAAATCTAGTTCACCCTAGAAGTGAAACTTGTGCCTTGTATGAGTTATGCAATAAAATAATAATGAAAATACTTGTTAACAGTGCTACATGTGGTTCCCTCCACATGCCTAACAACGGATATGTTTAAGAATGCTAATCACGTATTATATAATCCCTTTATATAATTCTTACTAAATGTAGCATACAAGTTAACAGCTAAGGGGAAAAGATACACTCACTAATCTAACCCACTCACACAAGAAATTGCTACAATGGAATTATGAACAGCATTAGCAAATATGATCCACTTACAATACAAATATGAAAAGACTGTTTCATCTTATAAATATATAATAAAACTGCCTAATTAGCATCCTCAAGTTCTATTAAAAGAAGAACTTGTTGTCAACAAGGGCAAAGAAATTCACAACTAATCACATTATAAATGCCCATTAGCTTTCAGTCAGGAATATGTAATAATATGATTGCTTGTTCGACCTTCATTGACTTTCACTCATTCTGCCGCACTCAATGCTAGCCTTGCTCTGAAAAAGTCATATATGCTGATGAGATTAGATTTATAATTTCTGTGCAAAAGCTTTGTGAGTAAGAAAGACACTGATCTGGAACTAATGGTATAGATATTTCCCCCCTATTAAAAAGATTAATGATAATTCAGACATGACTAAAACATATTATTTTAATTTAATGAATACGTTTTTACAAAAATAGTGCATATAAACACTGGTATTTAATGTTTTTCTGTGTTCCAAGTCAAATATAACTAGCTTAATAGTCTGTTTTAACATTTATACAACCATTTTCACAGGCAGCACAGTGACACAGTAATTAGCATTGTCACCTTACAGCAAGCAACAGGTCCTCTGGTTTGGTTTCAGCTGGGGTGCCTTCAATGCAGACTATTGAAATCTTCCCTGTGTTCATGCAGGAATCTTCTGCATACTCCTGACACATCCCAAATATATAACAAGGGCACTAATGACTAAATTGTGTGTGTGTGTGTGTGTGTGTGTGTGTGTGTGTGTGTGTGTGTGTGTGTGTATGTGAGAGCTCACGGGTGCTTTTGCACGTCAGTGATATAGAATAAAGGTCTGGCAATCTCCTTCCATTCCCTACTCGGCTAGCAAACTAGATGGATGACACTGGCTGTTTATGGGGTCATTACAGAAGTGAGATGATTCAGCAGCGTTGCATAAATGGTACCATTTCAACAAAACTTTTGTTTCCGTTTAAAAATTATTAGATTTGGAAAATGATCTAATGTTATTCATTGTCCTGTATAATGTACCCCTCTTAAAATAACAAAAAAAACAAAAACAAATGTCAACAAAATGAAAGTTACATACTTACCATAATGATAGATCTGTGTTGCCTGTTTCTATCCTTCCTCAATGGATTGGGTCTCTGATCCATTCAATGATTTTCCCCTATATAAAAATTAAAGATCGCAGCAAACTGGACATTAACGGCAGAATGGCTAGCTCTATCATGAACTATGGAAGCCAGGAAATCCAAAACAGCAGGAAGAGGAGCCAAAAAGGGGTCCAAAAACATGCTGAGGGGCCCATACAAAAAAACCTTTTCCACTTGCTTCTGTAGATTTTCCTGATGGATGGTCACTGAAGTAGTAAGAATGTGGATAACTGACAAAGAAAACCTGGACTGACTAGTCATCACTGGAATTGGAGAAACCAAGTGGTTAGTCCGAGTCCTAAATGTCCAGGCTAGGTATTCCAAAAGAGTGAGAGACATGATATAGACCCCAGCCTAGCACCCAAGGAGAGTGTACTAAGTGAGGCAGTAGGAAGGGAAACCACACCTGTCAAAGCCAGAAAGGGGCAATTAGGATGACAGTGACCTTCCTCTCTGATGCTTTCTGCAGGGCTCTGGGGATAAGCAGAGTAGGGGGAAAGACATGCAGGAATCCAGGTGGCCACTGTGTGTCAGAACATTCCTTTATAACTCCCTTCTTGGAGGATAAGGGTGAATAACCTGCTGCATTTCAAGTTGCGAGGGGAAGTGAAAAAACTGCACATTAGTTAGCCCCAGAGACAACAAACTATTGGATTGAGGGACCATTCATAAGGAAGGAAGACAGACCTGCTCAACCTATCCACTAGCACATCAGATTTCCCTGGGATGTGCACTGCTATAAGAAAGCAATCAGAACATATCGCCCACTGCCACACTCTCATTGCCTCTTGACATGATGGGCAGGGACTGTGTTACCCTGTTTGTTGAGGTACCAGATTAACAACCTGTTGTTCATCTGGATGGAAATCTCTCCCAAGGGTAGAACATCCTGAAAAGCCTGCCTCAGAGGGAGTCCACATGGCTTAGACCATCTTTGCCATGTAGTGACCCTCCTGCCCCAACTAGGAAGCATCCTTGGTCACCACAGCCTAAGAAGGAAGGACAAAGGATCAACCTAGTGATATTTTTGGTGACAGAGGCCACCATGTTATGCGTGCCCTGCAAACGTCTCTCAAATGAATATGTACACTTTTGTGAGGCTTCTGGTAGGCCAGACCAGCATGATGGATGAAGAACTGGGTAGAGACTTGAGAGAGAACAAAGTCTCAAGGATACCTTTTACTAGAGAGAGTCTTGGCTCAACAAGGAGGAGTAAAGGAGCCAAAGACCTAGGTGTACTGTAAGCCTGGGCAGAAGATGCAACAGAAGCAGCAGGAAGGTCAGGGGAGAACTTCTTAGCGTCCTTGACTAATTCCTTGGACCTTTTGCTTCCCTTTCCCCTTATAACTCTCCAAAGACTTTCTGGCACACAGGGAAGCTCCACACGTCGAAAAATAGGAAGGCGGAGGCAGCGACAAGTCTCCCACAGGGGCTGGGATAAGTCCCTTTAGGACTAATTTATTATGACATCCCTTAATGGCCCTCTGGCCAAAAGCAGTACAGATGGAGTAGTCCTCTTCATTGACCCACACCCAGACAATAGGCACACACAGCATGTGCGTCCAAATTTGGGATTTTTTGGCAATAGGCTACACTTTTTTTTGAAGCTGGAGAGTTTCCCAGCCTTGCTGTGAAGAAAAATAGAAAGTGCAGTAAAATTCCCTGCAAAATACTACTACACATTATTAGAAATTGGTTAAGGAAATATTAATAAATAGCTATCAATCTTAACTTCAGCTTGACTTCAACCTAGCAGAGAAAGAAAAGAGAAGAGCACTAATGGCATGAGGAACAATGGATAAAAAATTGTGACTTTAAGGGTAAGGAGAGGTGTAGATCATAGAAAATAGTGAGGTAGAAGAAAAGAAAATTGGATAATGTCTTACTCTAACAAGTGGCAAACCAGATCTGAGGTAATGTGGACAGGCGGGTTATGGGTAAGGGGAGGGGTTTGAGCTTTGGAAGCTAAAGTCTAGAGTGGTCAAAGATGGATCTGAGGTCAGATCTAAAGATGCATCAGTTAAGGACTGGATGGAAGAGAACAGATCAGATCTTAGCATACTTACAATTCCAGCACCAGCCCCATGGCTGCCAAGAGTCTTCATTTTGACTTTGTGCTGTCAACATAACTACTTTGGAGGGCGACTGACTGTGCCACCATGCAGAGTATAGAGCATTCTTAACAGCAGATAGACTTACTTCTGAGACATAGGGATGGGGTAATATGCTGAAAACATGTAATATATTCCTCCAGTGGGAACAGAAAACAATTTACTTTTTATTTATTATCCACCTGCTTTCTGTGCAAACTTTGAGTATTTGTCTGTACTCATTGTACTAGACAAATAATAGACACAAGTCCATGGGGACAGATTCTGGTTATTTTTTTTGTATCCTACAATAGTAATCTGGGTTTGGGAATAAACTCAGACTGCCAGATGGTCAATTAGAGGATTGATGTACAACTGCATTCGTAATTTGGGGAAAAAAACATCCCTAAGAAATGCATACCACCATGTGTCATTATTAGCCCTAGGCATACTGGTTGCACAGCTTACTGACAAGTGTGGCACAAATGACACTATCATGGAAAAATGATTCTAGGGATGTATTATGGAAATGCACTTTTCAGTGAGGAATCTTTTGAAACAAGGAAGGTGTTCCTAAGGAAAGAAGCTTAAGAAAAACAGTCTAGCCAGGTTACTGTCTAATGGTCTGAATTCTAAGGCATAATTGCATGTTTTTATCTCTAGGTCAGACAAAATGCTGCAATGAGTATTCAACCTTTCATCTCAAACTGTTACCTTTTAATCAAAGGCTTTTTCCCCTTAAGGTGAGGCTAGGAGTAATAAAGGGACAAGTCAATAGAGGAGAGTGAGGCTGCTAATATAGCTCTGTCACATGTGTGGCAGTCAGGTAAACTCAGACATGCCTGCTGAGGGTCTACTCTCAAGAATCTTCTACTTAAAACACGTTCTGGGAGCATCCTTCTTTTAAAGATGTTTATAGGAACAACATTGCCCACTGTCAACATTTTGAGGGCTCCAACCACAGCCTACTCTTGCATCATACTAATAGCGTCACCCAAACACCACCACCCTATCTCACTCTACCCTATGTCTTTTCATACTCTACTCCCAACAATTCCATTCCTATTTTTCTCCTGGTACAAAGACTTCTCCTTACATGAAGAGGCCCTCAAGTGAGTAAGCTTCTCTATCTGACATTGTTGCAGTCTTGTTGCAAACCTCTGTATCTCATCAATGTAGCTCATCACACAGGGATTGCATGCACCACACTCATGTTTGCTACTAATTAGGTCTATCAAAATAGCACTGTACACCATTAGGCACACCTGTTCCCATTACCTACTTTATTCTGCAGTTCAAACAGCCTAAAGAGAGCAACCATTTGTGATGTCATGAATGCACAATGTAAACAAAGGTCTACTAAGCTGGCACATACAAAGACACAAATTATCATACACATCTGTGTTGAATCTGTAAAATAACATACCTTCTTTCCTTATCAGTTGATCTATGAAGAGGATGCTTCTTGATGGCATTATGATAAAGATCATATCCCCTAGTGAGTAATCTGCAATTTTCTTCCAAAAGTTTTCATGCTTAAAGATAGATGCATGCCCATGACAAGCAGTGATTAAATAAAAGTTCACATTCTCTTTTCCAAAGAGCTTGCCCCTACTGCCACTAGCAAGCATCCACTTGCAAATCAAGAATAATAAATGCTCAGCACCCCATTACTAACAAGTGATGCACTTGCCCAATTTACACAGAAATACAGCAGCTGAGGCTGGTGAATGGACCTCCAACTCACAGGACGAAGACAGATGGTTATTACTGACCCAGTGTTTTCTCTTTATACAACAAATAATACAGTAAAAACATGCCTGCTATATATGAAGTTGAGGAGCGGCCTATCTACCTTTAAAGTTACCTTAACAAAGGACCCAGACAATTTCATCAGGGTTAGCAAGGAGACTGCATACTGAGGAATACCAAGTTTAAAAAAAGTGTCATAGATTCAAATAGCCACAGCAATCAGCCAGTCAAGTGCAGACCTACTAATCATTCAGGCAGTTACTCCTAAAAAGAGTCTATACTCAGTAACCTAGGCAAGCAGATGGAAGACCCACTGACACACACACACAACTTAATTTTCTTTCTGAGCAAGGGGTGAGGAATTACCAACCTGTACTTGTCAAGGTTCTTGGAGATGACAATACCTACCACATAACCTACCTACCATACCACATAACTTGCACACATCAAAAATAGGAATAAAGGCTCTTGAAAAACAGTAACAGCTGGCAAAAATCTGGGCACACACAATTATCATAAAAACGCACACACTGAATACAGTACAATGCCTCTCCTTTTCAGTAAGACTGCAAATATTAGAAAATACAAGCTTAAAAAGCTGTGAGTAACAAAATTATGCAAAAATACAGGTACTTGTTAATGCCTTTATTGTGAGATACATTACTGCAGAAAGATTTTATTCACAAATGTGTATGCATATGTTTCTGACAGTTGTTTCATTTTCAAGGTGACGACAAGTCATATAATGCCTGCCAGTGGAAGCCAGGTACTCGGACAGTATACTTATGATTTTATGAAGTATACATTTGCCTTTCTAAGAAACAGGACAGTATGCATATTTGTTATGAAATGAATCTAAAGACATCAACACATAAGGATGCCATGAAATTACAATACTAAAGTAATATTTAGAAAATTAAAACACTTGCTGTTTCTTCATAAAATATTAGAGAAACTAGTATCAGACTTTTGCCCCCATCAGTCAACCATGCTAATTCTAATAAGGCACACCTATTTTAACTGTGAAGATGGGACATAAAATGCCCAGAAACAAACAAACAAACAAAAAAAAAAGTTACAATAGTTTTTTTACACAAATTCACCCACCCCTACAAAGGTGCGTTCTTGCAGACACACAAGCACACACACAAATACAAACAGAAACACACACATAATGACACTGGCCCTGTTAAACCAGATCCGCAACTGTAAACATCAAGTGACAGCAGTGGGATCAGTTATTTTTGCTACTGACAGTCTCCATTCCCATCAAATATAGCCACTTTATTGACCAAGTATATGCTACATGTCTAATTGCAATTTAAAAAATGGCCACAATAATGTATTACTTCTTACACATAAATGCATCCTAGCTCTGCAAAGCCAGATCAATGACAGTTTAATTTTGATGAAACTGTAGAGGTCATCTCAATCCACAGACTACCCTATATACCTTTAATTGACTGTGTTGTCATACATTTTAAAAGAACAACCATAGTGATGAATTCAAACTTGTTTCATACAAACGTACATTAACCCTGCAAAGTCATATCACTGACTATACAACTATAAACAAGTAAAAGAATGGCCAGTCACTTTCATCTATTAACTGCCATCATACCCACCAATGACAGCCACTTTACTGACCATATAAACCTTAGATATCGTATTGCAATCAAAAAGTAATGAAAACAAGCAAGTATTTCAACTTCTGTCATGCAGACACACAATAGTCATGTTAAGCCCGGTCAATGGCTTTTAATTGTGTTAAAATGGCAGTTTCATACAAAGGCTGACTGTGATGAAATAAAATAGAACTAATCATAGCCACAGTAATGTTTTTTACCTTGCATCATAAAACTGTATACCTCAGATGACTGACTGGGATTAAAAATAAATGTTCACAGTAATGTATTACAATTTGCATCACTAAGATGCTAACCCTGTGGTTCTAACCCAGATAAAACTACTAAGCACAATGGTTACAGAAACACATTTAAGCCTGTCGCTGTTAGACACAGACACTGCCCCACTGACAAGCACCTTAAAATTTGATTTAACATCACCAATCAATAAAAAGTAAATGAACTACATGAATTTAAAGCCTTCCAATTTTCAACACATCTATTTACTGTAAAAAGTACTCATCCAAGGTTTTTCCAATTTACTGGAAATCCAGTATAAAAAAAAAAAAAAAAAAAAAAAAAGACTTCATTCTTGTTAATGTTGGTATCACTAATAATGGTCTTACTGAATGAGGTCAATGCAACTTTCAGCAGCCAGAGACAGCAGATCTAGGGGCAATCAGCTTTCCATTTTTGTACTTGTAAGACCAGCATAGCACGCTAACTTAATTTTCAGATCTTGTGTTGATGGAAGAAACAATCTATGTAGGAGAGTTAAAGTAAGCAACTACTTTCAGTTCCAGATCTTGAAAGAAGCAGTGATTTCTTGTGATCTGTCCATGCAAAACTGTTCTTGTTTGACTTCTGATCTGGACTGTTTTTCATTGCTGCGAAGACTCTAGTAGATTACACTAAGGTAAGACAAAGCATAAAAACGATTGCCGTTCTACTATGTTAAACCTCCCTTGCAATTGAAGGTTAATGAATGTGTGCTAATAACTTACTAGCAGGTTGGATTTAGTTAAGAATTACGTGCCTTGCAGATACAGTTCTCATTTTAGGAACAACTCCTTTTACATCACAGCAAAGCTTCATTTACAAAGGTCAAAACCCCCTGCTTATTTTTTTTTTGTCATCCCTTCACCAACTTGCAGTCATCTGGCTAACAGCCCTAAATGTGCCCATTCATTCACTACCAGGTGAGCACTGATCATAGCACAGCTAACATTTGGGTACCTATCAGGATATTTTTATGATAAGCCCTACTTTCTGTGTGCATGCCCAGTAATGTCTCTATGGTTGTCCATAAAATGTATGTAGGAAAGACTGTCACCTGCTTCTGTCAGTTGTACAAGCTTGCAGACATCCCAGCCCCCTAACAGAAAATGGCTCCACTGGTTCTCTGGTCTTTACCAAAGCACTCACACCAACAGTGTACCCACAGACATGTGCAGTCTCAAGGACAGGTAACATCCATCATCCTTTCAATTCTCTCCCATTTGGTTCCTTCAGTGCCAGGAGAGATGATCAAACTCCATTCATCTGGGTCAAAGTCAGGGATCTCCCCCACTGCACCATGGAAAAGAATCCTGCCTGCTTTAATTTCTGTGTAGGACAATTTACTATCACCATTTTCATGTCCCTTATGTTCTAGTCCACATTCCTCATGCTTGCAATATTGCCTATTTATCTGCACTAATTCATTCTCATATTTGTAATACTTTGCTTATGACTACTGTATGTCACTATATGGAAAAATCTTAGAACAAACAGTCTAGGAAAAGAATGTTGTAGTTCCCACATAAACAGGATATGGTTTCATGGTGCTTATATATAAAGAAGATTTAAACTGAAAGCACTTTGTTAATGTCAAAACTTTGTAGCCTATGCAGCATATGGAAATATAAGTAATCTAAAATGACAGGAGACTTCTCTGTCTTGAGCTAATCTTCTACACTAAGGCAATGAAGTCAGTCCCCAGAAAAGCAATAATTACAATTTATTTTATTTTACATTTGTTAACCGGGAAAGTCCGGCTGGACACATGTCCATTTTCAGCGGATGCCCGGGGAGAAAAGCTCCAGTTACATATGAGGTGCATTACCATATATGAAAAAGTTAATAAAAATGGTGAATTACAAAGGATTTAACAATCATAGGTAAGTATGGACAGTTTACAAGGCTCTTAGTTTTCAGATAGTAAACTTCTCTTACACTATAATACATTATGTACACATTCAACACATGCAGTATATTACAGCCTTATACAGTAGGATATAACAGTAGTTTAGCAGGATTGTATATATTTTTATAATGTTTTAACTTATAGAAGTAAAGTGTGTACAAATGTGTGCTGTGTCAATAAAGAATAAGGAAAGTCATATGGATTCAACAGTGGCAATTAACACTCATAACTCTAAAGTTGCTGCCAGCAGAAGTTATTATAATCATGCAGATGACAGTGGATCCTGAATTTGTCCATTCAACTACGAAGTACAGAAACAATGATCAAAATACCACTTGAAAGGCAAACAACTGTAATTTGTTACCACTGCAATGCAGCTGGCCTAATATTTCCTAAATTAAGCACACTCATGTCATGGCTAAGGGTCAAAAGACGAGTCTACTTACCCAGTGCATAAATAGTAAATAAATAAATAAGCTGTTACTTGTTAAAGGAATGACTGCTTTGCGGACTACTCCAGTAAATACAAAGTTAGGTGTATATTCAATGACAACGGCATTTTTAAAAGAAAAATACATATACAAGCCAATTTCTTTCAGTGAAATAGTTTCTTGCTACTGTGATTATAAAAAGCTAATATCAAAAGAAAAAGTGTTCCTCTAGAGACATAACCAGCGTGTGCGCACGCACGCACACGCGCACACACACACGCGCGCAAAAAAAAAAACTGCTGTATTGAAAACCCACATCAAGTCATGTAATATTATGCAAAGAATGTTCTACAAAAAGTCAATGCTTACTACTTAGCTTGTCCAAATCAACTTGATGAGCTGCTTAAAGGTCAGCTACTTATATTGCTAATACAAAAAAAAAAAACCTTTTCTGAAAACTGCATAAGTTACTGACTTGGACAATGTACCATATCACACAGCAGCGGTCTAGAATCTTTTGAAAAGCAAGTCTGACAGCTGTTAAAAGAAACTCAAGTGCCGTGAAACAGCACCTTTACCGTGTACAGTAAGTGATTAAAAAATCTTGCCTTTTGTAAGTCTAACTGTAATTAAATTTAAAGGGATTTTTATATCGTCACTGAATGCAGTGATGCACACACAAACCACTTAAAACTCTCTTTTGATCAACAAAAAACATTCTGATTAATGAGCACTCAAATACTCAGCTACGATACAAAACCAAAGTAACTGGATCTGCAAAAACATGTAATGCCATATTGGAAGTATGCAGGGAATACAGATGCGACTGCTATGAAAAGGTGCAAATAAAAATATCAATCTGAAAGTGGTTTAATTTTGGTAGATTTTGCAGAATGTGATTTTTACTTTTGTTCAGAAATATAAATCGTCCATAACTATATGTGAAATGATGCGAAATGGGGACAGGTTTATAAAAACGTTGCTTTGAAAGTTTTATGGTAAATAATATTGCAAAACCAGAATATCTGGCTTTACACATATATCACTTATTTTAAATCACAACGCACGAGGGGAAACAATTTGTTCAACATAATCTCAAATAATTAAAACAAAAACAAGCTTTTTATACCTTAAAAGACATTAGGTATAACATTAGGTGTGGATGGTATGATAAAATTTTAACAAATCAGTATTTTACATCTACTTGTGTTGTTCCAGTGAAAAGTACATGTATGTGAGCATAAGATTATTTTGTCACAAAATAAGGAGAGATGCATTCAGTTCACATCGTGGGCTCTTGTTTACCATCATACAATGCACTTCTATACTTGAGAAAACTTCATTAGGAAAAGATAAGGCATAGGCCCCCCTGATATCGCTAAGATATTTCATATACATATTTACTGTTTAGTTCAGTTTAGTAACAGCTATAAAATTTGCTTTTAGATAACAGGAAGCATATGCCAGCTACTTGCTATTTGTGAAAGTAACAGGGAAGGAATTTAATCTCAATGCTGCAGTTAAGAATATAATTCGGTACATGTCTAACCACTCAGAAAATAAAAATAACTTCACATTTATTTTTTTTTCTATTTCCATTACAAATTATTAAAATAAATGCAAACCCCAAAAAACCTAAAACATGATACAAATCTAAAATGGTGAATAATAAAGGCATTCTACCTAAACATATTTTCCTGACAAGAACCATAAATTCAACTCAAAAGCTGATCGGGAGTTCTCATATTTTCTGCTACACATTTTGCCTCTCCAGTTTTATTATTTACCTGGAATGCTTTCAATTTTTTTTTTAATTCTGGTCTATGCTCCCAGTCTGTGTAACACTTGTAGAGCTTCTCTTCATAGGTCCACTTAAACAGGCACCCCAAACAAAGCTATCCCAATCAATAAAAAATAACAGATAAAGAATTTAAGGAAAGGCAAGTTATTTAAATATCACATATACGTCTGTTATATTTTCCACAATTATAAGTGTTGAACCTATACAGCACATTAAGTAAAGTGAAAGCAAGTGGTGGGGATGTCAATGGGTTTTTGTATTCACGAGGGAAAAAAAAACTCAGACTATACACACAACAATTTTATGAGAGTGGTATGAAAGAAAACACATCTATGCTGACAAAGGCAGCAGTCCTAGAAGAAATAACAGCGCTAAGGAAAATTAAGTCAGGGAAAGCAGCAGGCTCAGACAAGATCACAGCCGATATGGATCAAGACGTTGGATGAGATGAGGGAAAAATCAATCTTGAGGGTACTCATATTAGTATGGAGAAAAATACGTATCCCAGATGACTGGAGAATAAGCATACTTGCACCACTGTTCAAGAACAAAGGGAACATTCACGACTGTGGGCAGTATAAAGGTAGCAAACGCCTATCACACTGCATGAAAGTTTTGTACGGGGTGATTAATAAATGACTAGGCAGAGTATTAGAAAGTAAGATGGGAAATGAGCAATTCAGATTCAGATCAGGATGCAACACAAATTACCCAATGTTCGCAGTGATACAGACACTTGACAAGAGGAGAAAAATGAGGAGAGAGTCCAACTGGGCATTTCTAGAATTGGAGAAAGCATATGACAAAGTTCCAAGAAAGCTGATTTGGGTAGTCTTGTGAAGGTTCAGAGTCCAAGAAACATCAGGAGAATTAGTGCAAACTATATGTACAAGGACCCAATGACACAAGTGCAATCAATGTTCAGTCTTCCAGAGAGGTTCCCAGTAGGAGTGGGTGTGCATCAGCATTCAACTTGGAGCCCACTGTTGTTCATACTGGTGACAGACTACATTTACTAACAGGTCAGGGTGACAGGTCAACAAAGTTGCTGTATGCAGACGATGTGGCATCACAGGCAGACTGAGCAAGAACTTCAGCAAAAGGTAGGGAGAAGGAATGCAAAACTGAAGTAACACATGATGAAAATGAGCACAGATAAGACAGTGGTAATGGCAGCAAAGTTGGGAAATCAGAAGAAGCTAAGAACTGAGACAGAAGGGATGACAGAGGAGCAGTTAAATAGCTTCAAGTATCTGAGATTGGTGGTTGAGGAGAAGGGATATCTGAATGAAAATGTCAAAGCTAGAATCAGAGGGGCTGCAACCAACTGGCGCAGAGTGTTAGGGGTAGCATATGACACAAGAATGCCAAAGAAGCTGAAAAGTAAGGTGCACAAAACAGCTGTGAGACCAGTACTATTGTATATTACAGACACCTGGGCAGTAAAGGCAGAGCAGTTTAGGAAACCAAACGTGATGGGGATGAAGTGCCTGAGACAGGTGGTAGGATGCACACTATGGGAGAGGAGAAGAAATAGGCACATAAGAGCAGCAACAAAAGCATCTCCAATTACAGATATGGTAAAAGAGAAGAAATTATCTTGGTCTGGGCACATGTGCAGGAAATCAGAAGACAATCGGGTGAAGATAATATGGGACAGACAAGAAAACAAGAAGAAATGTGAGTGTCCAGCAAAGAGGTAGATGGACTGTGTGACTGAAGAATTGCGAAAGTCAGGCATGAGTGTCGAAGAAGGGAGGAGAGTGGCACTGAATAGGGAGAGGTGGCGACAAGTGACAACACCCCAACCCCATGTAGAAAATGGGGCAAAAGGGGGATGATGATGAAAGGCAGCAGTCTCGGAAAGCTAACAGCGCACTTCTTAGTAACAAAGTAGAATATAAAGTACGAGTTGTTTTCCTTCAAAGAATTTAGTAGGTGAAAACAGCTAAGTATTGGAAATTCATTTTAGATCCGCCTTTTCTGAATATGAACTATACAAACTATAAAAGTACATTCATCCATAAAACATGAACTGTTTATTAATTGATTAAAACTGGACTGACAATGACATATAACTTAATGGTTAAATATTTAAGATGACCCTCTGAAAAGCAAGCCAATAGGTAAAAACCAAAACATAAAAGTATATAGACAATCTGCAGGATTAAAGATTTAGCAGTGACAAAGTAACTGCAGTCACTGTAGTTTTGGTAGATCAGAATGAAGAAAGAGAAGATTGATGCAATTATGCAAATTACATAACATGAAGAGAGTGGAAGGGGGTATAAAATGCATCAAAACAGAGCAGAAGCAGACAATTCAAAAGGAAAAAAAAAATAAACTGACAAAATACACTCTTGGGGATTCAATAAATTCTGCGAAGGCTTACAACAAAGCCTTCATGGAGTTTACGTGTTTGCGGAGTGAGCAGCAGCACTAATTACATACTCATGTTGTTCACCGCATTTAAACGTAAAAAACATGGTTTTCTTGCTAGCCAGGAAACCATGTACAGCAACACAGACCGTAGCAGACATGTAAATATATTTAACTACTGACAAACTAGGTCAGCGTGTTTACGTGAAATGCCACAATGATTATTAGGGTCATTAATAGAGCAATATACACATTTCCAACACATTACATGACAGTGTATACAGTGCAGAGTATTGTGGGAGCTGGTTTCAGGCATACTGAATAAAAAGTTGTGTAAATTATCAGTAAGGGTACACAGACTGTATTATAAATAGTCAGGGGAAGTGTGTGTATTGAATAGGGACATACAGGTGACTTGCAGGAATGAGCACAGAGAAAGAGGACATTTGAAACATAATAATGCACAACAAAAATGAGTGCATGTCAATCAAGACAAGTTAAGCATGAACACTAAACGCACATTAACATGATACAGTATGGACTGCACAGTGAATGTATATGTACAATGTACCATCACCCAGGATGATGCAAAATATAAAAAAGAAATGATCAATAGCAACAATTGGCTTAGCGTTCAGTGTCAATCTAGGGGGATTCAGTATCTCTCAACCTGGAATGTGATCGTTGACAGGCCACACTGCTTTTCCAGAGATGGTCTGCACCTGTGTCCTCTAGGCTGTCAGATACTGGCAAAGGCACTTGCCACCCTCAAAGTGCCTTTTTTAGGCAATGTCAAAGCAACAAAAATTCTGACATAAAAAAATCCACTGGAGGCAAACTCAAGGTTCTGCTGCTTAATGCTTGGAGTCTAAACATGAAGCTGCAATGGAGAATATTGCTGACCTACTAGCTGACAGGTGTGAAGAAAAATTTCACCCCCATGGACCCACAGGCCATACCTGACAGCAGTCCTCTGCCAAGTATCTCTAGAGATCAGGTAATATCTGCGTTTTTCACGGCTAAAAACATGGCCTCAGTGGTACCAGATAATATCCCAGGTTGCTTACTAAGCAATCTAAAACAGGACCAAGTGGACTCGCTTAGTATCCTCTCTAACCACAGCCTGCAAAGTGCTTTTGTTCCAGCACAGTGTAGAATAGCAACATTAATACTCTTGCACAAAGATGGGGGGGGCATCAACTAACCCTGGGAACTATAGACTCCTAAGTCTAACCAGTTTCATCTTCAAGGCCGTGAAAAGAATCATCATGCACATTCTCAACAAGGACATATGTGACCATCAAAACTCTAGACCCAAACCAGTTTCCTTTGATAAGGGTAGATCAGGCTTATTAATCCTAGTAGACTTCAAGATAGTCACCAATGACTTGAATGACGGTAAGACAGTGGACAGCAGTTATCTTATAGGTTCATAGGTAGGTACTAGGCTTTAGGCCCTAGGGCCTACATAAGCCTGACCAAATGGTACCCTGGCTTTTGCCACCCAAGAAAATTATTTTCCTGTGCCCCTGTCAAGCAGAGCCACAGAAGTGATCCCCCGGGTGAATTTCCTATCTGACATCCAATCATCAAAATTTTTCTTGAAGAGTGCTAATGAGGAGCTTTGTTTGATATAGATAGGCAGTTTGCTCCAGAGTATGAGAAGTCTCTGGGACAGGAATCTATCCCTCCAGCATGTTCTGTTTATTGTGATGACAAGGTTTAGGTCTCTAGAGCGTGTAGCTCGGAGGGATTGGGATTTCTTTAAGTGGAGCATGTCCAACAGCTCTGGGTTTGACATAGCTTTGTATGTTAGGCAGAGATTGCCTCCGAGTAGGCGATATGCGATGGAGTTAAGCTGGAGTTTTTAGAGACTGTCTATGTAGGGCATCTGTTTGAGGCCAGTAATCCTCTTTGTGAGGTATTTCTGCGGCCTTTCCAGTTGTTGTAGATGTCTTGTGAGGTACATACCAAAAGGGGTGTTGTACTCTATAATGGGTCTAATGAATGATGTTGGGAACAATTACCTTTTTTTTCCTGGATGAGAAACCTTTTGTGATGAGGTATGCCACGTAGAAGGATTTCCTGACTACTGCGGCGATGTGATTATCAAAGGAGAGACTACTGTCCACTTGGGTCCCAAGGTCTCTTATCACACATTCGGCATTAAGTAGACTGCCGTTTATGTGGTAGTTCATGGGTACAGAGTTTTTACCAAAAGGGATGACAATGCACTTTTTGGCATTGAACTTGAGGCCATGGCTTTGACACCAGGCATCTGTCTCAGTGTAGGATGTCCACATCATTAGGAGTTTTGATTATGGCTCCTAGTTTGCAGTCATCTGCGAACTTTGTTAGCCACAGACCTTCTGTGTTAGCCTGCACTTCAGAGAAGTAGACACCAAACAGGAGATGACCCAGGATTGAACCCTGTGGTACTCCATTTGTCACTGGTCTGAAGTTGGATTTAGAGTCTGCTACTTTCACAGTGTGGGTTCTATCAGTGAGCCAGTTGGCAACCCATCTTGTGACATAGGGATTTATACCTAGTTTAGTGAGTTTATCTATAATTCCAAAGTGGGGGATGGTGTCGAAAGCCTTGGCGAGATCTAGATAGGCTGTGTGGACCACCATACCCTCATCTACGGCTTTGGTGACTGCTTCAAAGAAGTCTATCAGGTTTAGGAGACATGATCTGCCTTTTACAAACCCGAACTGGGAAGTGTCCAGAGTTTGGAGATTACCACTGTCATTGTTTATAAGTCCCATGATGATACGTTCCATAGCCTTGCAGACCAGGCTAATGGGGCAGTAGTTCCCAGGGTCAGTGGTGACTCCCCCTTTGTGGAGTGGGATAACCATTGTTGTGCACCATTCAGTGGGCACAAACCCTGAGGTGAGGCTATGATTAACATGGTACTTAGGTGGGCTGCCAGTTCGTTCTGTAGTTCATGTAGAACACAGCCTGGGATGTTGTCAGATCCCACGGATGCTATGTTCTTGGCTTTGAAGAGTGTGGTTTTTACCTATGCAGCCGTGACTACAGGAACTTTGCATTCTTCCGGTATAGAGATGGGTCCTTTAGGGGGTGAGAGAGGGGTAAAGTTAGCACTTAACCTATCTGCCAGGATGTTGGCAATATCAGTTGGTTCTGTATATTTAGTGCCATTGTGCTGTAACTCAGAGCAGATCTGAGTGTTGCCACTGAGATTCTTGACATAGCTATAGAATGCTTTGTCGTTGTCTTTAGAATCAGTGGCGACTTTGTTTTCGTAACTAGCTTTGGAGGATTTTATGAGGGATCTCAGCTTCTTACTGAGGCTAACCACAAAGTTCCTCCAATCATGAGATTTCACTTTTTTTTGCAACAGTTTCTTTCTTCCGTTGTAGAGTTTGTTTATGGCAGGGGGCCGCCAGATTGGCTTCTTTTTTTGGAGGATAGCATCTTGGTTCTGTTAGGGATTGTACGATCCATGCACTCGTGTAAGTGCTTATAAAGTGCATTGGTATAGGATTCAGCAGTAGTACCTTTACTGCCCGTCAGCATGGGTGTCGTGAAGTTTGCAACTTCTGTTTTAAGAAGCGTGAAGTTGGCTTTGGAGAATTTTATGATAGTTTCCCTAATGGGGGGTGGGGGTGGGATGTGGACATCTAGGGTGATTAGCTTGTGGTCGGATCTGACCAACGAGGAATTGACCTCTGGTGTGGACCACCGGTTGCCCATGTTGGTAATGACCAGGTCTAGGATATTGCTGCCCCTGGTGGGGGTGTGGATAAGCTGATCCAAGGCTTTGGAATTTATGAATTCCAGAAAACGTTGAGCACAAGAGTTGATAGATGAGTAGTTTTCCCAGTTAATGGTGGGGTAGTTGAAATCGCCCATTATTATATTTTCCAGTGGATTAAGAAATGAGGAGTGGGAATCCTGGGGCATGGTGGGGGATCTGTAGCAAGCTACAATTTGGATTGCGGTCTTGCCCAGAGTTAGTTGCACTTGGATAATCTCGGATGCATTATGCTGAGCAACTAGCCTGGAGGTGTGGATATCCTTAATGAATATGGACATGCCTCCACCTTTAGTATTTTGGTCCAGGTTAGGTGGCTGAAAGGTGTGGTATGAATTATAGCCTAGTAATGCAGGGGTGCTCTCTGGAGCCTTGAACCAGGTCTCTGTCACTGCACAGATGTCGATGCTCTCCATTTTAAGGAGAGCCTCGAGTGAGTGCATTTTGAGGTTTAGACTTCTAGCATTAAGTAGCATTAACTACAGATTTTGCTTGCTTGTACCTATCACGGTGGTGAATTTGTCATTTGAACCTTGCCTAAAAAAGGCACTCTAGGGGTGCAAGAGTCTTAGCCAGTATCCGGAATCCCAAAGGTGACAGGTGCAGGCCATCTTGAACTGGCCAAGGCTTTTGACACAATCCCTCACTAGGATATCATTGAGAAACTCTCCCAGCTATGGATTAACCCTTAAGTCACTAGATGGATAGCCAACTATCTCACTAACATAACACACAGTGTCAAAGTTGGTGATTCAACCTCTATCAGTAGAACTGTCACCACTAGCATACCATAAGGATTTGTGCTGGGGCGTTTACCTTTTGGAATGTATTTTCTGGAAGTCCAAGCCACAGTAAACAGCTTTTGGCTTACCAAGTTTGCTGATGCTTCCAAAGTGGGTGCAATCATCGAGTCTGCCAATAATGTTAACATACTACAGGGGGGGGCTAACACAGACAAATGATTGGTGCCAAAGCCATGGTCTACAATTAAATGCAAAAGCCATTATTATTATAGCCTTTGGCAAAGTCGAATTCCTTGCTAACTGCAGTATTGACAACACCCCCCCCCCCAAGCACAAACTCAGTGGTGCAAGAGCTGGGAACACAGGCAGATAGCCATCTGAACTTCGACCAACAAGTTTCCACAATGATAAGGAAAGCCTTCTACGTCATGCACCTCATAAGTAAGGGCATCACATGCAGGTCTGAGGATGTTATAACACCAATGTACTCGACTTTCAGAAATTTGATAAAGTACAATGCTCCCTTTTGCATGCACCTCACCAGACACCTACATCAGCTGGAGAGACCACAGGGGATTTTCAACAAGAACATACAGGGCCTACAAACCATGCCATAACGTATGTGGTTACACTGAAAGTCCTGTCACTGTATTCTGTATCGTATTGCCTTCTGAGAAAGAACTTGTGCCTGGCCTACAGGGCAGATTCTGACCCTGCACAGATGGAAATGCTGCACATCCACAAATTTAAAGGCACAAGGCTCACTTGCTCTAGGGATCTTAACCTAGCCTATGACATTAACAGAATACGCTTGAGACACAGTTCTGTCTCCCAGAGACTGCTACTCCTCTGGAATAAACTTCCACATCACATGAAGCAGAGCTCTTCAATGACCCTATTCAACAGCAACCTAGACAAATGGATGTCAGACCAAAAAATTCAACCCTGGGGTGGCACCCATGTCCCTCATGGACAGGGACAGTCAGTGCTGACCACAGACTCACTCTGTGAATTACATCCACCTAATAAGCCATGGGCTCAAACTCAATGCCAAGAAATGTATAGTTATCCCCTTTGGGAAAAAACATATACCCATGAATTAACACATAGGTGGTAGTACACTAAACACTGAAAGTGTGTAAAGAGACTTAGGGACACAGGTGGACAGTGGTCAAACCTTCGATAACCACATCACCACAACAGTCAGGAAATCCTTCTATGTGGCACACCTCATCACTAAGGGCTTTTCATCCAGAAAAAAGGAAGTCATTGTCCCACTGTACCCATCCCTCATTAGACCCATTATAAAATACAACGCCACGTTTGATATGTACCTCTCAAGACATCTGCAACAACTGGAAAGGCCGCAGAAATAACTCATTAAAAGAATCACAGGCCTAAAGCAGATGCCTTACGCTGACTGCCTTAAATAACTCCAGCTATACTCTGTCACACATAGTCTACTCAGAGGCAATCTCTGCTTAACATACAATGCCATGTCAAACTCAGAGCTGTTGGACATGCTACACTTAAAGAAATCCCACCCTCTCAGAGCCACACGCTCCAGGGATCTAAACTTCATCATCACAATAAACAAAACATGCTGGAGGGATTGGTTCCTGACCCAGAGACTCCCCAGACTCTGGAATAGACTGCCCATACATGTCAAGCAGAGCGCCTCTTTGGCCTTCTTCAAAAGGAACCTTGACGATTGGATGGGAGAAAGGAAATTCACCCCGGGGATCACGTCAGTCACCTTGCTAGACAGGGGTCCAGGGAAGTAAATAGTGTGGGAAGAAATAGCCAAGGAATTGTTATGGCTAGGCTTGTATAGGTCCTAGGGCCGATAGCCTAGTACCAACCTATAAGGACAATCGGTGCTACATGTGATGAACATGGCTAGGCTTGTAAGGGCTGTAGGACCACTAGCCTAGTAGCCTCCTATGAAACTATGAGCCTGTGTCAATAGTTCTCAGGGGCATATTACTACAGCTGTTACAGAAAAAGCATGTAATGTGGTGTCAGCAATTGCCATCAATACATTAGCTCACATCATAGATTGCAATACCCTCTTGTAGCCATACTGTGCATCCATATGTCAAAACAGCACGTCAATGACATCAACATTGACATTTCAAGTGATCATAGCGTAATAGGACACTATTATTCTGACAGCTAACCACTGAAGTTCTAGCCATTATTATAAAATGAAAGTAAAAATACTACATGTACATTATGGAAGATATTAAAACTATTGAGGAAATGTATACATTTTCTGGATTACATTAAAGTCCGCCATTGTCCATATGTGACGTGCACCACAACATGACAGAATTAGCAATCACACAAGCAGTGGTTTGGGGATATGTTACACGGGCTCATGGAAGGACTCAGCTTCATGATGTAAGTATGCATATTTGACATAAGGACATGCTTCACTCCTCTACAAGAAGGATGTCACGTCGCCAGAGGACAAATGAGGATGTGTGGGGCTATGTGAATTGTACCTCAAGTAGTGGTGAAATGAAGAGCGATTCCAAAGATCACACAATGACAATAATGTACCAGCAACCAAACACACAGCAGTACACTGAGCCTAATATGAACATTACACCTGTGTAGGCATATAATATGAATGCCATACAATGTCACAGCAGCAACACCACAGATGCCTGACTATAACACTGTCACACTGCAGTACATGGAGTACGATAGCATCACTGTATGCTGAGGAGAACATGCTGTGAGCACTGTAGAGCATGGATGTGGAGTTAAACAACTGTGCAAAACTGTCTCATAACTGATAGTTGTATGTATAGCCATGCAAGTAGCTTGATGTCATATTAGAACACCTATATGTGTAGTTAAAGTACACTGCAAACAAGTAAATGTTACTGCCACTGCACAGGTCTGTCTTGAATACTGTCATAGTGCATGTTGCACAGGATGGCATAATTATTGTATGGTACAACAAGACGTTTCAAGGAGTATTGCAATAGCTGTGGACTCTCATATTGTTCTAAAACTCGTTACTTAACCCAGAGCATAATTCTAGCTTTTATAGTGTCAGAGAATACTTTATAGCTGATGACGTCAGCACAGTCAGTGAGAAGATGGTAAAAGCAGTATCCCACATACTGGTGTAAAATGCTCTCTCCAATGTCAAGCAGGTGCGCGCGCACACACACACACACACATGTATATATGTATATATATATATATGTATATATATATATATATATATATATATATATATATATATATATATATATATATATATATATATATATATATATATATATATATGTATATATATATATATATATATATATATATATATATATATATATATATATATATATATATATATATATATATACCAGCTGACTGCAGTGAAAATAGAACCTCCACCTATCTAAGTACACCGACTAGAGCCTTCTGTATTTAACACAAGTGCTACAGCACAAGTCTAACTTTACAAGGCTGCAGGACAATTTATAGTGGATGACATCATCATTGGATGTTGGATACAAGATGTTGGGAAGCCTGAATGAAATGTATCTGTAGGCATGTCCAAGTGACAAAATATTGGTACTTGGGATTGTAGCAATGACTGCAGGATACACAATTATGGTCTTCTGACTAGACACACACACACGCACACCAGTCGAATGCAGCAAGATTAGAAACCCTACCTAAGTATATGATGTTGGGAGGCCTGACTGAAAAGGATAGCTAGCCATGTACAACCATCAAGACATTTAAGAGCAGCATGTTACCATATTGATGAGTGTGCAAAGTACAACATTTGCTGTTGTGTTTCCAATGTGCAAGTATAACTTAAAAAGACAGGTTTGCAAAGTATTTGCAAACAGCTGTCCACATTACTACAAATATTGGAAAATTTTAATGTGTACTGTCATTATAAAGATGTGTATGGTATATAAGAAAGCATTTATTTCTTTCTGTAGTGTAGTTGATATATTTGTAAACAAGTACTTCGATACCAAGTTTGAAGTGCATGGATGGAGGCAACAGATAGCTGCAGTGTAATTGTGTGTTCTTTCCTTAAAAACTGCCTTCCCTTTGTCTGAGTTTTTACATGTACTTTCATTGGATGAAATGTACAGTAAATTTAAGTAATACATGCAAAGTGTTGCATGATGGCAAAGTGTTTGTGCATGCGAGATACAGATTTCCACTTTCCCTGCTTACACATCGTTAAACGGCGAGCAAACGCTAGCCTCATTGCTAAAACTGTAACAAACCAAAACATCAAATTACCCGGAATTGGAAGAAACAGTCGCAGTATCACAAAAACCATCAAAGAAGTTGTGAATAAAATTTAGGTTGTTTTACCTTTTGGAAATTTTACTGGAAGGGTTTGAATAAAAGACTTGGATGGCAAACCTGATTGTGCGGCTGACTTCTTTAGTTGTTTTCATGATACTCGTTGCTAAACTTATGAGAGTTCCAAGTACTGAGTGTGTATGAAAAATACCTACTGCTTAGCTGACTCTGTGGCAGCAGGTGAAAATGCACTGGCACATTTCTTTTGGAGACGAGGTAACATAGGGTTCGAATCCAGGTTTATGTAATAGTTTTAAATAAGTGTTTATAATGCAGTGAAATAATTTTTTACTCTACATTCACTGTGTGTTACCTTAGCCCAGCATGTTTAAGCAGCATTGTGCGTAGGTAACCATACCAATGAAGAGCCATTCACCATCGCTTGACATTGGTGTGCAATGCCAAACTCCATGCAAACACAGAAGACAAAAAGTGCTGCTTTTTTTTTTTTTTAGTTGTGTGTTGTGTATGACTCTTTTTTGACCAGATTAAAGGTGTTGGGGTAGTTAGGAAACTGGTGAAATGGGGGAAAACAAGAGGAAGAACAAAGGGAAGGCAATATAGGAATGAGTAGGAGAGAAGTAGGAAAGAATCATAGATATCCACTTCCTCAACAGTGTAAAATGAGTATGCACTGAATATTAGCTGAATTTGGACTGTCACCTCAACAAAGAGGGATGACAAAGTACAGTTGTGTACACTTACCATAAATGTAGATGTTCGAGTGTATTCACTGTTGCAGTCATTACATTTGGGTAATCCTGCTGGCAGGTTGCCCTCAGTCGGCCTGAAATCCAAAGTCTTGGGTCCTGCGTCGGCTGCTGTCGCCCCTTCCCTGACGTCAGGGGTATAAAAGATGTGGCCGACGCCATTTTCTTTCGTTTTTCTTGTCCCAGGTGTCAGGTGCCCCCTAAAAGGGTAGCCAAAATTTATTTATATAGATATATATATATATATATATATATATCAATACATGCACCAATATAAACTTTACCTTCATCTACAAGCAAATACACGACATGTTGTATAAATCAGAGAAGGAAAGATAGGTTCCATCAGAAGAAAGGGGGATGGCGGGTGGGTAACCTGGACTGCAACAGTGAATACACTCGAACATCTACATTTATGATAAGTTTACACAACTGTACTATGTTCTTCGTGTTTCTCTGTTGCAGTCATTACATTTGGGTAGAGTCCCAAAGCTAAGGTTGGGAGGCTGGAGCTAAACAGCATTAGGAGTGGCTATGAGGCCCTGCAAAACTGCAGTGGCAAAGCCTGCCCTGGATTTAGAGTGAATGGCAGATGATAGTGCTTTGTAAAGGTGCGCACTGAACTCCAAGTAGCAGCCTCTAAAATGTCCTTGGTAGGTACTCCCCTGAGAAAGGCTGCTGAAGTGGCTGCAGCTCTGGTTGAGTGTGACCTAATGCCCTTAGGTACTGGCTTGCCATGGTGTACACATAGTGGAAACGAATGCAGTGGCCTATCCACTTTGAAATAGTCTACTTTGAGATAGCCTTTCCTTGTGATCCTGCAGCATATGCCACTAGTAATGGCTCGGTCTTTCTGAAAACTTTGGTTCTGTCCAAGTAGAATCTAAGCTGTCTGTGTACGTCCAAAGCATGCAGAATTCTCTCCCCCTTGTTCTATGGATTTGGGTAAAAGGTTGGCAGGTGAATAGTTTGGTTGAGAGCCACACTGAACACTACCTTAGGCATAAATGTTTGGTTTGACCTCAGAGAGACCCTGTCTGGATAAAAAATTATAAAAGGTTCCACAGCCATGAGTGCCTGTAGTTCTGAAACTCGTCTTGCAGAAGTTATTGCTAGGAGCAGAGCTGTTTTCCAAGATAAAAACTTTATATCAGCAGTAGCCGCTGGCTCAAAAGGAGGCAGGGTACGTTTTTCCAAGACATAGTTGAGGTCCCATGCAGGCATTGGTGATCTCCTCGGAAGTCTTAAATTTTTGGCTCCTCTGAGGTACTGCTTTAATAAGGGATGAGAAAAGATTGGTGGCTCTACATTGTAATCAGCCGAAATGGCAGAGAAATGAATTTTAATAGATGAAAAAGATACGCCTTTGTCCAGCAGCTCAGTTAAATATTGCAAAATCTGAGGAATATTTGGCACAGCTGTATCAGTTCCTTGTGCCTGGTTTCAAGCACAGAATCTCTTCCATTTTCCAGCATAAGATTTTCTAGTACTAGGCCTTCTGGCTTTCAAAATGACATCCATCAAGCTTTACTGAGAAGAGTGTTTTGTATGACTACATTATTCGCTATGCTGTCAGGTTTAAAGTTCTGAGTTGGCTGTGTAGGATCTGACTGTTCTGCTGGGACAGTAACTGAGGTATCTGAGATAAGGTCCAAGCTGGGCATTGAGACAAGCTCCTTAGTATTGGATACCAGTACTGGCGGGGCCAGTCTGGGGCAAGCAGTATCATCCTTGGTTTCTCCTGTCTGACATTTAGGAGTACCTTGGGGAGGAGAGGCAGAGGGGGAAATGCATATACTGATAGGTCTTTCCAGCTGAAAGATAGGGCATCCACTTTCCATGCTTGTTTGTGATAATTCCTTGTGCAGAATCATTTTAGTTGGTAGTTGTCAGGGGAGGCAAATATATCTATGTTCGGGCATCCCCATTTTCTCGTTATGCTGAAGACTTGTGGGTCCAGGTGCCACTCGTGGGGATCCATGAGGTTTCTGCTTAGTTCGTCTGCCAGAGTATTTTTCCTTCCTGGCAGGAATTGTGCCTGCAGATGTACTTGGTAAGTCAATGCTGTGTTCCACAAAGTCATGGCTAGTCTGCAAAAAGGGTAAGAACGTGTGCCTCCCTGCTTGTTTATATATCACATGACCATGCTGTTGTCTGTCTTTACCAGTAGTTGTCCTGGATGAAGTAGGTCTTTGAAGGCTGTCAGGGCATTTTGAACTGCTAGCATCTCTTTTTGATTGATATATAGATGCATTTGGTTTGAGGTCCATGTGCCGTGAATGCATCTTCCTGCCATGTGGGCCACCCAGGCATAATCTGATGCATCTGTTGTTAGTGTCTGCCTGGCTGGGGGTAATGTGAATGGCTGTCCCTTGTTTTGGTGACAAGCCTTTGCCCACCATCGAAACTCCTGCTGCAGGCAGGGAATGAGAGTAATCATAGTTTCCAGGCTGTGGCAATGTTGAGTCCAAACACTTTTTAGGTACCATTGAAGTTCCCTCATATGCAGTCTTGCATATGGAATTAGTAGGATGCAGGATGCCATGAAGCGCAATGCTTGCAGAATTTTTCTTGCAGATAACTGGGCCTTTGTTGCCAACATTTTGAAATAGGTAGTCAGTTGCCTTTGTCTGGCATGAGATAAGCCATCTGGGCAGTTGTATTTAAGATTGCACCCAGGAATATTATCTCTTGAGAGGGTACTAGTTTTGATTTTTTTCGTTGACTGTGTACCCTAGGCATATTAGTAGTCTTTTCACAAATGCCAGATGCTGTAGAAGAATGTCGTCGTTCTCTGCTTGAATTAGACAGTCGTCCAAGTAAGGATATATTTGTATTCCTCTTTGTCTGCAGAATGCAATTACTGGTGCCAGGCACTTTGTAAAGACCCTGGGCGCAGTAGATAAGCCAAAGGGCAGTGCAGAGAATTGGTAATGCATTGAGCCCGCCTTGAATCTGAGGTATCTTCTGCATATTTGTCTGATTGGGACATGCAGGTATGCCTCTTTTAGGTCTAAAGTCACAAGCCAAGCATTCTTGCCCAGCATGGGCAGAAGCTGCTGCAAAGTCAGCATCTTGAATTTTGGTATAACCAGGAATGTGTTTAAAATAGATAGGTCCAGTATTGGCCTCCAGGCCTTGTCCTTTCTGGGTACCAAGAACAGTCTTGAGTAAAATCCTTGTCCCTGCTCTTGCTCTGGTACTTGTTGAATGGCCCCTATGTCCATGAGGGATGAGACTGGTTTTTGTGCCTCTGCCCATTGATTTTTTGGCAGATCTGGCCAGCCGTTTGCCTTTGGCAGAGTATGGAAATGGAACTTGTAGCCTTGTGACATGATATTTAGGACCCATTTGTCCTGGGTTATAATGTGCCAATTTTGTGAAAAAAGTGCTAATTTTCCCCCTAAGGGTCCTGCCAGGAGATAAGTGCTTGGTGCAGGCAGGGGGAAGTCATTGGGACTGTTTCCTGTATGGTTGAGATTTGTCTTCTCCAACTTTGGAGGTAAAACCCCCCCCATTGCTTTGAGCGGTATGAACCTTGCACCTAGGATCTGCCTCTAGGGCGTCTGGATCTGCCCCTCTGAGGTCTGTCTGACACAGGAAAGAACCAATTCTTTGTTGGCCAGTGTCTACTAAACCTAGGTGGCTGTACTTGTAAAAAATCTTTGACTGTTTGCATAGATTTAGCTTTGTCCTCCATTTTCCTTAACACCTCTTCTGCCTTAACACCAAACAAAGTATCATGCTGTAAAGGTGCATCTAATAATTTAACTAACATGATCAGGCAGATTTTGTTCCTTTAACCAAGTATGCCTCCTAATTACAGAACCTGTAACTGCGGCCCTGCAGGAGGCCTCTAAAGAATCAAAGCCACATTGCAAAGTATGCTTTCCAACTTGTTCAGCTGCATGCAATAAATCCTGCATTTCCTTGTTTTCTGCACATTCAGAGTTTAACAACATTTTCTAAGCAATGCCATGACATGTTGCTGATATTTGAGCATATGAAACTGACAGTTTAAGGCCCTTATAGCCAAGGTAGCAGATGTGTAAACCTTTTTCCACATCTATCCAGTGACCTAGAATCTTGGTGAGAGGGGGTAGGGTTTTTTGCAGCGGAAGCCTCAACTCCTTTGGGACCCTGAGAAATAGTTTCTGGGTCTGCAGCAGGGTTTTTAAAAAGGAATTTATGAGAGTCAGGAACCCTGTAATATCTGTCAGGCTTAACAGGAGCTGGAGGTAAGGAGTCAGTGGTAAGACTAGACTCCGAGAACACATCATCTACAATGTCTAACACAGGTGGGATGGCTAGTGGCTTGTGTTGAGGTAGTAAAAGGAAAACCCTGAGCCTCTTTTTAGATTCTGAAAAATCTGCTCTCCCAGTGGAAATGCTCCCTCATGGTATGTAAGGTTTCCCCAAAAGAATAGTCCTCTGGAGGAGAAGCTGAAGGAATAGATTATTCAGCATCAGAATCCTCATGGGGGGGGAAGAATATTCCTGATCAGAAGAGGAATCAGAAGAAATGGAAACCTGATCTGAAGATTCATAGTCAGTCTCTTGCCTAGGCCTCTTATCAGGAGGGGGATGGGAACCCCTGATCAAGGTAATCAAGTCTTCGACCATTTTGAGCATCTGATTTTTGGGCATAGAGGCCTGACCACATGGCTCATGACTTTGTTTCTTTGCTTTGGAAAGTGCTTTAGTCTTTGCCTATGAAGCTGAAGTCAGTTTGATGTAAAGATGTTTAGGTCTGAATACATCCTCAGAAGCTGGTGCCTGCTCAGCGCCTCCGGACCCATCTGAAGGGATAATATCTGAGGCACCAATACCTTGAGTTTCCAGCGGCATGGCCAACTCCACGTGGGAGTCGGTAGCAGCCTGTGGCTCTAAAGTAGCGGGCATCAGGGGCTGTGAAAGCACCTCACTGAGAACTGGCAACTGGCTTAGGAGAAGCTTCGTCGTTGGCTTTGGGCCTCGGTTGTCTATCTCTTTCCTTTTCTTTGTGTTTCTTGTGAACTGCGGTAGTCGATTGGCTGTCCGACGACATTTCAGGGTAATTAAACCGGCGTCCAAAATAGCTTAAAGCAAAATCATACCGATGCTTAATAGTGCGTTGGTTAAATCTAGCACAAAACCGACAACCAGAAATGTTGTGATCAGGGTCTAGGCAAGGAATACAGTAAGAATGAAAATCTTTATGAGGTATTTGCTTCCCACAAGAAATACAATTATTAACTTTTTCTGACATCGGTCTGGAGCAAGAAAAAAGTTTCCCAAATGGGGTACTTAGCTTTATTGAAGACTTCGGATCTGAAACTCGAACACCTAAATCTCAGGAGTCAGCCGACCGGCACTTGCGAACTGCTTCTGCTTCAGGCACTGAGCGGCAAGAAAGACTAAAGAAAATGGTGTCGGCCACATCTTTTATACCCCTGACGACCTGACGTCAGGGAAGGGGTGACAGCAGCCAACGCAGCACCCAAGATTTTGGAATTCAGGCCGACTGAGGGCAACCTGCCAGCAGGATTACCCAAATGTAATGACTGCAACAGTGAAACACGAAGAACATTAACACAATCATGTTGTATACATAATTGGACTGAATCAAATGTGTCAAGAAGATGTGTGCAAAGTGGAGAGCACTGTATGGGACATTTTATTTTGTGTGGGACAGATGCCCATTTTTTTTATTTTTATTTCAGTAGGAGAGGAATGTTAGGTAAGGTACGTAGGTATTTCTGGGTCAGGTAAGCAGGGTGGGTGAGGAAGCAAATGCAAACAAACACGACAAACAGGACATGGACAATGAAGGACACTACAGGTTGGGAGACACCATGATTGGGGTTAAGGAGGGGACAACAGATGCCCATGCCTGTCAAACATGTTGAGAGTGAGAATCTAGTTCTCATCCGCAAGACTGGCATCACTGTCCTATTACTCTGCTGGCTGTTGGGAGTGCTTGATATCTTCTCCTACTGGTCATAAGGGAGAGCAGCCTCTCTATTCAACACAGGAGTGCATGATCCTTTGCACCAACCCTGGCATCGTCTGGCAGGTGATAAAATCACCACCTCTGCCAATACACCCACAGGTTACCACAGCACCAGTTGCCGGGGTAGTACTACCTGAGGGTGCTGATAGTGTAGGGGCAGCAGAGGCAGTACTACCAGGTTGGGTCCCAGATGTGCTGGGCATCAGTGTTGGAGCCAGTGGAGCAGAGGCAGGCTAAGCCACTGGGGTTGGCCTACTTCCCTGTGCTGTAAAGCACTTGGTGATTTGTCAGAGATGGATGACTTGGAAATGTTGTGATGACACAAAGAAAGAAAAAAAAAAGATATACGTGTTGGGGTGAGAGAAAAAAAAAGATAACATTTGTACCATCATATGTGACATACAAGCATTATCACAATAATAAAGTATTTTATTTGAACTTTTACATTTAAGTATACTTAACAACTACAAATTATAATTAAGGACTGTTCAAAGTAATCATTGCAATGTGCATTCCTTGCATATATGTTTGGTCCAGTTATACAGATTAAGTTAAGAGCAGGGTATTTATGCCACTTGTGCAGAAATTAATTTATGTAATATTTTTTAAAGGATTTTACTATTTTGTTGCAGTGGCAGTGCTGTCACCTGACAGCAATAGGTTCTCTGGTTCGATTCTCGGCTGAAGTGCGTTCTGTGCCGAGTCTGCATGTCTTCCCTGCGTTCATGTGTGGGCTTCTTCCTGGTGCTCTGGTTTCCTCCCATTTTTCAAAGACATGCGTCTGGAGCGTTTCTCCCTGGGGCACAACTGAAAAATGGCTTTGTTCCAAGTCGGACTTTCCCAGTAAACAAATGTTAAATAAATACATTTTATATTTGTTACTTGTGGTATTTCAACCCACAGCATCTGACTACAGTCTTAAACTAGACTCCTACAGTTGGCTTGTGCTACAGCCTGAAGCATGCATACTTACTTTCACAGTTAGGATATGCATGCTTACTTCACTACAATTGCATAGAAAAAATAAATTTAGAAGCTAAAATGATGCTTCAATTGTGCTTTATACATACCCCTTGCTTCTCTCAGTCTCTCTAGACACTCAGAATGGGCCTCTCCATTCACCGTAATCTCTGCATTGGCTGTGGAATGAAGAATGCCAGTCTTGCCTATATGCAGCTTTCTATCTACTATAAATTCTAATATACAACTGTGGGATGTTACCAGTGCTTAACTCATCCAGACACTAGTTGAGTGTATCCCTCTTGCACCTTTTCAGGTCATTAAAGTGATGCCTACACTGTTCTCCAGTGTGTGGAATGCCAGTCACACTGGAAACAGCCTTGGCCAGAATATTCCAAGCCTCAGAGTTGTACTGGGAGATGGTATAGTCCCCTCTGCAAAAGCCTTCGGCTGAGGCACTTTAAGAGGAGTTCAATTAAGATTCTAGACTGCTCAACACCCCACCACAGTGCCCTAAACTGGGCACCTTTCCTTCTACCACCAGATATGTCCAACCAGGGAGAACAGCAACAGCTAACTATGATTTTCTGGCAATGTGTGTTATTGCAGTTACTGGTAGGGCGTAGCCCCGAACAATGATGCCAATCGCATTCGCATGACGTTAAGCTGAGAGCAGCAGTGCTAAACAGAGAGGAAAGAAGTTTGTGAAACTGGAAGGCTAATGTGACACTTGGCATTAGTTTGAGGGTTATTTCCTGCTGGAACTGTTGGGTGATTTAACTGTGCCGACAGGTACTGAGGGTATAAATTTCCTGACCTGAAACATTTTTGGATTGGCTTTATACACAGATAAAATTGATTTTTATAATGTGGGAATCAAACCTATGCATAAGATGCAAAACATTTTTTTCCACAGTAGTGACTTTCCATCCTTGCCACAGAAGAAGTGCTTCTCAGACATACTCAAATTATATATAAATACACATGACAGACTGAGGAGTTAATCATGTATGTATGCGACCTGAGAAGATCCTGGTTTATACATTCATGTGTGTGTGAGACTTACTGAAGTGTGAAGGCTATCCAACACCAGATAGCACAATTAAAATTACAGACACATAGTAGTCAGTATACCCTCAGTCATAAATATAATTCATATGAGCTCCACTGCTAAGCATATTTACTGTTATTTATAATGAAGTGTAAATTTTTTATGTGATATTTAATATAAAGTGAAATGGAACAACAGGAAAAAAAATTTGGAATTTCATGTATAAGAACCCGGGATCATCTGTATTTCAGCCTTACACTTGTACCTGCTGCCATAGGAACAGTAAAACAACACTTGTACATTTTCCTATTCATCATTAACTTCTGTGTATTAACAGCCTCGCAATGCAGTTTGGCGTGTCTGCATGGTGCCCAACATACTTGATAGAATGCATCCATTTTGAAATTGTCTACTGTCTGCATCCTCTCTGCAGGTGTTCTAGAACAAGTAGCATTGCTTGATGGAAGGCAAAACATGCAACAATGTATCCTTTTTCGAATTCAAGAATGTCTGCATCTTGTCTGCTTCTTGTCTGAGCCATCATGCAAACAAAACAAGCAAAGTTAATTTGTTTTATCCTTGTGGGCAGTGTTTATTAGGTTTTGTCCTTAAGACAAATGTGGGACTTGAACCATGATCTACAGAAAATATATGCTGTGTGATCCAACATGTTTAGCAGATGTGCTACACACACAGGTGATTCACAGGAGTAGTTGATGTACTGGTTATCAAAGTAGTACATTACATTACATTTATTGTGCTCATCTGTTTCTCATGTTTGTGCTAAACCGCGCACTGTGCAAATACTGGCATTAAAAAAAGAAATTATAAAATAACACTGCAAAACAAATGTTGGTACACATGAAAGATCTTTACACAAGTCTGGATTTGAAGTCTCACACCAATGAACCTTCAAAACACAGTAAGGGTGTCTTATCCCTCTTTGCCACATAAGCAACTCTGCAGCAAGGAACGAAAATCATTGTGCATATAAGCCCATCCAAAATCATCCACAGTATAAGACAAATGACACTTGTACACTTCTGAGTTGTTTGCACATGTATTAATTTCAGACGTAGTGCAATGAGAGATCACACAACCATTCATGACCATTGTTTACAGAAATGCAGCTCTGTCTTATCTCTGTATGGTGTTCATTCTGCTCTTATCTGAGCAGAAATCAGAGACATGCAGGCTGTAAAACATTTTGCATCATTCTCCTTAAAATGTTTGAGAATATTAAATGGCAATGATGTACAGTTTTGTACAGATTGTACAAATGTACAGTTGAAAAACAATTACTAGGAAATCAGAAATCAAAATCAACTGTACCTTTAATACTGAATATCATAAGGGAAGGAACAAACTACATAGAAATAAACGGAATTTGTGGGGACAACACATGCAGAATAATATTCAGGAGGTGGAGCAAAGTTTAAGAGATTAAAAATTGAGGGAACTGAGCAATATATGTAATGCTGGAATGAATGGTAACTGCTGAAAAGAAAACATGCCCATATAAGGCATGAAAATGAAAAATGTCAGGAATGGTTTGCTACCTGCATCTATAAGAACATAACAGAGGAGTTAATTCCCATTAATAACAATTTCTTTGACCAATGCTTTGTTTTATAAAACAAACTTAGTCATCACTGAAATGGGTTTCTTTAATCAAGAAAATCTCTGTACTACTTTAAATAACTTCTGCTTAAACACAACATGATTTCCATCAATGTTTACAGAAATAACTACTGGTAAAAACAGGAAGAGATTGTTGCATTAACATTTACAAAGTTTAACATATGATGTTAAAGTTGTTTACAGCAACTACCCAAGTGCACATTTTATAACATTTCAACTTGTGCTCACCAAAGTTTAGCAAGAAAGAATCCAAAATGATGCTATCTGACTATTCTTATCACCAATGTCCTGACTGCACATTTAATAACATTTCAAATGGCAATGAAAAAATAAAAATAAATCATTTTCTTTTGGCTGCTCCCATTAGGGGTCGCCACAACGGGTCACCTGTTTCCATTTCTTCCTGTCCTTTGCATCATGCTCTTTCACACCAACCGCCTGCATGTCCTCTCTCACCACATCCATAAACATTATCTTAGGCCTTCCTCTTTTCCTCTCACCTGGCAGCTCCATCCTTAGCATCAGTTGCTCAGTTTTCCTGAAAGCTTTTGTTTTGTCCAAGTAGAAGCGTAGCTGCCTGTGTATGTCCAAAGAGTGCAGAAGTTTCTCCCCTTTATTCTGGGGGTTTGGATAAAAAGTTAGCAAATGGATGGTTTGTTTAAGAGCCACACTAGATACCACCTTTGGCATAAAGGCAGGGTTTGTCCTCAAAGAAACCCTGTCCGGATGAAAAATTATAAAAGTTTCCACTGCCATTAATGCCTGTAGCTCTGAGACTCTTCGTGCTGAAGTTACTGCCAGGAGCAGAGCTGTTTTCCATGATAAAAAATTTAGATCAGCTGTATTGGCTGGCTCAAAAGGTGACAGGGTCAGTTTTTTCAAAACAAAATTGAGGTCCCAAGTTGGTGTTGGTGCTCTCCAGGGTGGCCTTATGTTTTTAGCCCCTCTGAGGTACTGCTTTAGCAAGGGATGAGAGAATAAAGGAGGATCTGTGTTGAAATGTGCTGAAATGGCAGAGGCGTGGATCTTAATTGATGAGAAGGATAGGCCTTTGTCCAGCATCTCAGTTAAGTATTGTAAAATCTGAGGAATGTTTAGGACAAGAGGGTCAAGGCTTTGAGCCTGGTTCCAGGCACAGAATCTCTTCCATTTTTCTGAGTAAGATTTCCTGGTGCTAGGCCTCCTGGCCTCCAAAATGACATCCATAACAGCTTTAGAGAGAGGTGTTGCCTGTTTGACTAATGAATCTGCCATGCAGCCAGGTTAAGGGTTTTGAGCTGACCGTGCAGGATCTGATTGTTTTGTTGAGTCAGAAGGTGTGAAATGTGAGGCAAAATCCATGGAGGGCCTTGAGCTAAGTTATTTAAGATTGGGTAGCAGTGCTGGCGTAGCCAGTCTAGAGCAATCAGGATCATCTATGGTTTTTCTTGTCTGGCTTTTAGGAGTACCTTTGAAAGGAGACGCAGTGGTGGGAAGGCATAAACTTTTAGGCTTTTCCAGCTAAACGAAAGAGCGTCCACTTTCCATGCTTGTGTGTGGCAAGTCCTTGTGCAGAATTTTTGTAGTTGGCAATTCAGCGGGGAGGCAAAAAGATCTATGTCTGGGCATCCCCATTTTTGCGTTACCATGCTGAAGATTTGTGGATTCAATTTCCATTCGTGAGGGTCCATGATATTTCTGCTTAGATCGTCTGCCAGAGAATTTTTCTTTCCTGGCAGGAATTGTGCTTGCAGATGAACTTGATAAGTTAGAGCTGTGTTCCACAAGGTCATGGCTTGCCTGCATAGGGGATAAGAATGTGTGCCCCCTTGCTTGTTTATGTACCACATTACTGTGGTGTTGTCTGGCTTTAATAATAATTGTCCTGGATGCAGAAGGTCCTTTAAAGCTGTTACGGCATTTTGAACAGCCAACATCTCTTTTTGATTGATGTGAAGATGCATTTGGTTTGTGGTCCACTTGCCCTGAATACATTTTCCTGCCATGTGTGCTCCCCAGGCATAATTCGAAGCATCTGTTGTTAGAGTCTGCCTGGCTGTGGGTAGAGTGAAAGGCTGACCCTTGTTGAGGTGACATGCCTGTGCCCACCATCAAAACTCCTGTTGTAGGCAGGGAATTATTGGTATTACTGTTTCTAAACTGTGAGAGTGTTGAGTCCAAACACTTTTTAAGTACCACTGTAATTTCCTCATATGCAGTCTGGCATATGGAATTAGTAGTATGCAGGATGCCATAAATCCCAGGGCCTGCAGAATTTTTCTTGCAGGGAGATGGGACTTTTTTGCCAGTAATTGAAAATATTGAGTCAGTTGTCCTTGTTTGTCTGGCGTGAGATAAGCCATCTGGGCTGTTGTATTTAAGTTGGCACCCAGGAATATTATCTGTTGTGAGAGCACTAGTTTTGACTTCTTTTCGTTTACTGTGTATCCTAAAGAAATTAGCATCCTTTTTACAAACGCCAGATGCTTTAGAAGAATGTCCTTTCTCTCTGCTTGAATGAGGCAGTCGTCCAGGTATGGATATATTTGAATTCCTTTTTGTCTGCAAAATGCAATTACTGGTGCCAGGCACTTTGTAAAGACCCTGGGCGCAGTAGATAAGCCAAAGGACAGTGCAGAGAATTGGTAGTGCATTGTACCAGCTTTGAATCTGAGGTATCTTCTGCAATCTTGTCTGATAGGGACATGCAGGTATGCCTCTTTGAGGTCCAGAGTAACAAGCCAAGCCTTCTTGCCCAGCATGGGAAAAAGCTGCTGTAGTGTCAACACTTTGAATTTCGGAACATCCAGGTAAGTATTTAGAGTTGAAAGGTCTAGTATGGGTCTCCAGGCTTTGTCCTTTCTGGGGACCAGGAAGAGTCTTGAGTAAAATCCTTGTCCTTGTTCCTGCTGTGATACTTTTTGAATAGCTCACATGTCCATGAGGGCTGAAATTTGTTTTTGAGCCTCTGCCCATTGATTTTGTGGCAGGTTTGGCATTCCTTTTAGCCTTGGTAAAGTGTGAAAGTGGAACCTGTAACCTTCAGCCACAATATTCAGAACCCATTTGTCTTGAGTGATTGTTTGCCAATTTTGAGAAAAAGTGCTAGTTTTCCCCCTAAGGGGGCTGCCAAAAGGGAAGTGCTTGGCATACGAAGGGGGAAGTCATTGGGACTGTTTCCTGTAAGGATGAGACTTGTCCTCACCTCCTTTTGGGGTTGAGGTACCCCACTGTCGTTGTCTATTACAGCCTTGGGGTTGAGATCTGCTTCTTGGGCGTCTGTATCTGCCTCTCTGTGGCCTGCCTGACACTGGAAAGGACCAATTATTTGTAGGCCAATTTTTGCTAAATCGAGGTGGCTGTACCTGTAAGAAATCTTTGACTGTTTGCATAGATTTAGCTTTATCCTCCATTTTCTTTAACACCTCTTCTGCCTTAACACCAAACAAGGTATCATGCTGTAAAGGAGCATCCAATAATTTTGCCTTAACATAATCAGGTAAACTCTATTCTTTTAACCAAGCATGTCTTTGAATCACAGAACCTGTAACTGCGGCTCTACAAGAGGCCTCTATAGAATCAAAACCACATTGCAGAGTATGTTTTCCCACCTGTTCAACTGCATGCAATAAATCCTACATTTCTTTATAGTCAGGAGCTTCTGAGCTTGCAAGCATTTTCTGTTTTAACTGAGCCATTAAATGTTGTTGGTACTTAAGCATGTGAAACTGGCAATTTAAAGCCCTTACTGCTAAGGTTGCAGAAGTGTAAACTTTCTTCCCCCATCTATCCAGTGCTCTAGAATTTTTGTCAGAGGGGACTGGATTTTTTGTAATGGAAGCCTTAACCCCTTTGGGACCCTGGAAAATGGTTTCTGGGTCAGCAAAAGGGTTTTTATAAAGAAACTTGTGAGAGTCAGGGACTTTGTAATACCTATCTGGCTTGGCTGGTGCAGGGGGCAAAGAATCAGGAGATAAGCTGGATTCAGAGAACACATCATCCACAATATCGAACACAGGCGGAATAGCCAGGGGTCTGTGCTGAGGCAATAAAAGGAAGTCCCTGAGCCTTTTCTTGGATTCTGAATAATCCTGACTTTCCCAATGGAAATGCTCCCTCATGGTATGTAAAGTTTCCCCAAAAGAGTAATCCTCAGGAGGAGAGGCTGAAGGGATAGATTCTTCAGCATCAGAGACCTCATAGGGGGTAGAGAGCATCCCTGGGTCTGAAGAGGAATCAGAGGAAATGGAAACCTGATCAGAGAATCATAGTCTGTATCCTGCCTAGGCCTTTTCTCAGGAGGGGGATGGGAACCCCTGATTAGAGTAATGAGGTCTTCGGCCATTTTAAGCATCTGTTTCTTAGGCATGGAGGACTGTCCAGGAGAATGCTGTACTTGCTTCTTTGTCTTTAATGGTGTTTTTGTCTTGGCTGTTGCTTTAATGGTAAGTTGTGAAGGTCTGAAAACACCCTCAGAAGCCAGTGCCTGCTCAGCGGCTCCGGACCCATCTGAGGGATTAGTTTCCATAGGCCCAATACCTGGAGTTTCCAGAGGCCTAGTTGTCTCCATGTGGGAGTTGGAGGCGGCCTGTGGCTCTGACGTAGCGGGTGTCAGGGGCTGCGAAAGTGCCTCTCTGAGAACCGGCGACTGGCCTAGAAGAGGCTTCATCGGTTTTGGACCTCGGATGCCTGTCTTTATCCTTGTCTTTGCGTTTTTTAAGAATTGCGGTCGTCGGTTGTTCTGACGGCATAGTATAATTGAACCTTCGGCCAAAGAAGTGCAAAGCAAAATCAAAACGTCGTTTTATTGTGCGTTTGTTAAATCTAGCACAAAACCGACAACTAGTGACGTCGTGATCAGGGCCTAGGCATAGAATACAGTAAGAGTGGAAGTCCTTATGAGGTATTTGCTTCCCACAAGAAATGCAATTATTAACTTTTTCTGACATCGGTCTGAGGCAAGAAAAAAGTTTCCCCAATGGGGTACTTAGCTTTATTGAAGACTTCGGAACTGAAATTCTCAGGAGTCAGCCGACTGGCACTTGCGAACTACTTTTGCTTCGGGCACTACACAGCAAGAAAGACTGAAGAAAATGGCGTTGGATGCATCTTGTATACCCCTGGTGCACTGACGTCAGGGAAGAAGTGACAGCAACCAATGCCAGACCAAGACTTTGGAACTCTGGCCGACTGCGGGACCGCCTGACGGCAGGATAACCAGAGTGTAATGACTGCAGCAGTGTAACACGATGAACATCACTTTTTCTCCACTCCTCAGGCATCCTCTGACTTTCCAAAATTTCATTAAACAATCTGGTTATAAATTCCACTGCCATTTCTCTTAAGCACCTCCATGCTTCCACTGGTATGTCATCTGGGCCAACAGCCTTTCCATTCTTCATCCTCTTCAAAGCAGGCCTTAATTCCTCCTTGCTAATCTGTTTCACTTCCTGATTCACTATCCCCACATCATCCAGCCTTCTCTCTCTCTCATTCTCTTCATTCATCAGCCCTTCAAATTACTCGTTCCATCTACTCAACACAATCTCCTCACTTGTGAGTATGTTTCCCTCACTATCCTTTATCACCATTACCTGCTGCACATCTTTCCCAGCTCTGTCCCTCTGTCTAGCCGATAAAAATAAATGAAATGAAGAAAGTCTATCAAAGAACTAAAGAACTCTTAGGAATATATATATAAATATATATATATATATATATATATATATATATATATATATATATACACACTTATCAATGGGCTACTCAAACTTTAGACACAGAACAACTACCTTCAGCTTGGATGGAAATAAAAAATCCAACAATGAATTCTCAAAATGGTTTCTGACGTGTCAGAAAGGCATTACATTTTTGTAGCACATCCACAGGTAAATCTGCAAAAACTGAAATGGCCACTCCTTCCAATGAGTTTCTTCTGAACTGCTACAGTTAGGAGTTTTATTATATACAGATTTGAAAAATCCGATCACTACAGCTCTGGGATACTGATTATCTAGATTTGGATAATGTCACATGGAAATGGTTCAACATGTGTCTCTGCTTCAACAAAATCATTTATAAATTATTTCATTCAGTTATTTATACTTTGACTGGGTTAGCTCTACTAGACCAACAGCCTTACTAAGTTGGTATTTATACTGACGAGGAGAAATTTGGTGATAGCAATGGGGAAAACATCTCCATTCTTTTGTTAAGTGCCATATGGCATTTTTTATCATCTAGAACTACTCCCAACTTTGACAGATGGGACCTCAGTTCAATAGCTCATCTGAAGGACAGACTACACATGAATACAGCAGCAGTAACAGTGCCGGAAAATGAATCCAAGCACCTACTTTGGCAAGAGACGGTCTTTTCATCTTCTAGCATCAAAGATAAGTGTACTATCTGCTGAACACTGAGTCTAGGATCACAGAACTATAGCGAATGATTAGACAGAAATATCAGCACTACAATCAATCCCAGTATTGCTGCCCCATGGGATAAAATTCCTCTTGCCACTGAGCTCTTCAACAAACTCTTCTTTCTGCCCCTATATGAAATCAACAGTCCCACACAGAAACATCACAGAAGTATCCAGAATCAATGTTATATCACTTACTACAGTGGAACCTAACAAGATTGGTCTTTATCGTGGCCTGTACAACATCCTCAAGCAAAATTGAAACAGCTACATAAGATACTAGGCAATCATCCAAGTAATCAGACTGACTAACTTTGGATTTAGATAAAGACCAATTACATCTCTCGTTGAAAGATTTGGTAATCTTGCGTAGGCAATTTCCATGGGTATGTGGCCAGCCACTATAAAGATGACAGCCCTGACTTTCTTTGCTTGCGTAAAGTTATTAGCATCAGATGTACCTTGTATTGCTTTGATCTGAGAAGCCGTGCATTTTTGGAATTCAGCAGTAGGGGTCAGGGAGAGCACAGGCATAGATACCATAAAAAAGTGAAAGTATATGCTTTCCATGCCCATTCTTGTGGAATTCTTATTAATATGGTGAATTGGGCACACTTTTGGGAGACAGGAAGGTGTTTGTGAGGTGACTCCACTTCTGAACTACAGTGTCTTGTTAACTTTCCACTCATACTTCACTGTGCTTCTCCAGCTCAGTGTCAGTATCACATTCACAGCCTAGGAAGATGTATTACTTTTAGAATTAGATTCCTTTAATGGTGCAGTCCCTAATCTTTAAAATCGGATCACTTAGTTGCATTAGATCAAATCACTGTGGTGTTGCTTTCTGTACTAAAACTAGTCTTGACCACACAGCATCAAGACACTCTTAAAATCAACCAAACTGCCAACACCCCCCCCCCTCCTTGAGAGTGATATGCTGTGACAGAAGTGGTTATGCTCAGGAAACAAACTGAAGTGCATTAAGAATGGGCCTATACTCCCCAACTATAAAGCTAAGCAATTTGTGGAAATTGTCAGAGCTGCTGATGGAGAAGATTATTGCTTTTCCTCTAAAAAGGAAGACAAATTTTGGTCCACTTTTCTTCTTGAGTGCCAAAATTCAGGTGAAATCTTGGAAGGTTCAATCTTGCAAGGATCTTATGCCTCCACTATGCTGCTCTCATAAAACCTGACGTAAGTAACTATGCAAAAGAGGGTACATACACAGAACCATGGAGATACTCCAATTCCAGCTGTCAACTGATTTTGTTTGAATTATTAAGAACAGTATGATTATCTGTCTTCTTCCTAAGGAAGAAAGAGTGCATTACATAGAAGCCATAGAAACAATTTCCGTCCTCAGAAATTGAACTGACCATGATGGGACCAACTGTAATTTTTCCTGTCTAATACGAGCGTCTATTGTTAGGAGAGTCTATTGTGACTATGCTGTTCAAAGGAATGTGATACTAAAAGATAGGCAAACATATAAAAATATACGTGAATACCCTTTTGACTCTACAAGTCATATCACTGAAGCTAGGCATTCTGTCAAACCATGATATGTGGCTAAACTAAATACAGACATAAAAATTGGCAATGACATGAGATGATACTTCTATGCTGCCCAAACTGAAATGTGGAGAATGGCATTCCTGGGTCCATTGTGATCATCAATGATTCCTTGCATATGCACAGCAATAAAGAAAATTATTCATATTTTCCAAACCTTCACAATTTGTTCAGTGATTTTAAATTTAAAATATGCCCATAAGAGCATTGTTTCTTGAAGATAAATACATATTAAAAATACCTTGAAATGATAATAGAAATGATCCTGCCACCCTTTTCACATAAATCTTTGAAACTAATCTTTGGCCAAAGAAAGAAACTTTTGAAGAGTTTAAGAATTCCTTGCATTGTTTGGATACATGTGAAGCTAATGCTTCTGAAACAGCTCCAATACTGGCTTTAGTTGATTAGATGCTACCCCCATCCAGGGTCTTTCATCCAAGACTTGGAGATGTGTGGAACTGAGCAACTAACCTTTCATTAAAAAGGAAAGAGAATTGCTTCAATCTGCTTGAATATTTAAGTTGCATTTATAGTGGTGACCTGTGTGGTGACCGACCTCTTTGTACTTTTCTGCTTTTTTCCACGTTTTACATCCCAAAAAGTTATCTGTTTGCATTTTTTAGTTTGTTCTGGTACATCAATCTTGTATTTTAATTTACAGATTTGCAGTGTGGGAATATTGTGTTTCACAGCATTCTACACTTCCATTTCTACAAGTAGAATTGCTTGTAAAAGCAATCAGTTTGTATTTTAAACCCTGTTGGGTCGTAGTCTTGTAGATTAATTCACAGTTATGGCAGGAATGTGCACTACAGCCAGATTTGAGCCTTAGTCATTTATTACTGTATTTTTTCCATAAACAGTGTTACTGGGCAAATTTCTGCACAGTCTGGTATGTTAAACTGTAGAAAAAGTTCAACAGTGAAATAATTATTTCTGCTCCAGTTTGTGCTTCAGTGCTTTTATTATTCTGCTTATCTTTGTGTCTGCCCCATCCCACACTAACACATAGGTTCATATATGTTTACTAGCTAATGACCACAAGGGCCTTTATAAGCCTAGCCATTAAGCCAAGGTTTATGACATAGCTCCAATATTGCCTTTACTTGATTGCTAGCCTGCTTGAAATTTTTCCTAACCCTTCCACCCTTCCCTTTTATTGGGGTGGTTTTATAAGGCTGTCTCAGACCTCTACCCTTTATGGTAATATGATTTCCAAACCCCCCATAATTGCTACTGTTTGTTGTATAAGCTATTTAATTATTCTTCCCAACCATAGTTTCCCATAGATCCATGATACTAAGTACCCACCCAGCAAACCAGTATTGTTCATGAGTAAAACTCCTTTACTACATACTGTTTCCCCCTTATTTTCCTAGAGCTAAGCAATGCTTGGGAGCCTTAGCCTGCGCTCCAGAAGTGCTTTACATGCATACAGTGCCATCCAAGAAAAGTGAATGACTTTTGATTACTAAACAGCATCTGTTTAACTTATTTTGAGTGATTGCTGTTTCTTGCCTTTGTGTGTGCCTTTTATAGTTTTTTTTTTGTAATAAAAAAATGCTCTACCTCTCACTATTACTGCTATACTGAAATTGCCTTCAGCAATGGATTTTCACCTAGTTTAATTGATATGTGGTAACATTGCACTTGTGGGTCTCTTCGGGTGTGTTTTTACATTAGGAGGACCAGGTTTATTCATCTTACAGCAGGAGGTCTCTGCCTGGTCTAAGTTAAGAAATACATAAAAGGAGTTGTAGTGCATTCATTTTATTGGCGAAAGGGCTCATTGATTAGTTTTCTGTTTTTTCTGTGAAACCGTAAATTGTATGCATTCACGTCGGTTAGTTCAGTACAGTAACAAACACCAAGAAAAAAATGTTCCCAATAGAACAGTTCATAAAACTGTACCCTGTAAAGCAGCAATATACAGCAAATACCTTGCGTACCGGCATGCTTAAAGCAGCTAGATGGGCATCGAATGGCAATACCTACAGATTTGGTAGAATTCAGTGTTGTGTAAACATTAAAGTTAGTAGAATCTAGTACTGTTTACGCTAATCTGCCCAATAAAGCACTCTTATTAGCCTGCATCAAATAAGTAACCTTACTAGCCTTTTAAGCCCAATATACTATCCCTGTGTAAGTCACGGATTAAAAGACTGGTGAAGTATGGATATGCAGTTTCCTAAATTCTTTGTATCCAGCTTGGTAGATAATGAGCATATTGAGACAACATAGCATTTGCCTCGTTTTCTGACAACCACTTAATGCTTAAAGAAGCAAACACAGTATGAGAGATATGTACTTACACAATGACACTGGAGGATAAACTCACAAAAGCACATCAGGTTGATGAAACCACACACCATACCCACCTCACACAGCCTAACATATATGCTGAGGTACTTAAAAGCAATCTTCCTAAACAAAAAAGTTCACCTAGACAGCCTGTTGTCAAAACTAAGCCTCAGCAAGAACAAAGGAACTCAGAAAAAAACACCATGCATACTGTCACTCTCATTGGTGCCCCAAACTCGAATCCCCAAGGCAAGCAAACACACTTCCCAGGACTCTTGTCAGTGAAAACTCCACTGTAAGATATACTGATGCCCCTATAACCAGGCTGAACAAGGGGAATATTACTGTTAGTTGCTTATTTGGAGCCAGGATCTGCCAAGTCATGCACACACTCAACTCATTAGGCTACAGGTACCAGTACGATTCCGTTATAGTCCATGCAGGCATAAATGACCCGACATGTACCTCCCTGCCCTATTTGAAGAGAGACATTATTGAGCTTTCAGATGGTTTCTCAGGCTGGTATGAGCATTGAGCAACACATTACCATTGCCGAAGATAATGCCACAATATGAGCAAAAGATGACTGACTTTAACAGGCTGTCTTTCTGGTGTCATTCTACTGGGATCCAATATCTGTCATCTTGGAAGGACATAGTTAACAGACCACTATGCTTTGCCAAGGATGGTCTGCAAGTTTTCCCTCTAGGCTTCTGAATATAGGCCAAAACTTTATCTACCCCCACAGTGCCTTTTTTGGGCAATACCAAATTGACAAACCTACTGACATAGCAAAATCAACTCAAATGGTACCATTGCTCAATGTCAAGAACTTAAAATCGTCAATCCTGCCAAACCCTTCCCACATTCGAGAATACAGACATCTGTGCAGTTTCTGAGACATGGTTTAAGTACCCCAGCAGTCCAAGGTTTCAATGTCTTCCACACTTTTAGACCAACAGTTGCATTCACAAGGGCTAAAGGTGAAGGTGTCTCAGTATAAATCAGTAATAAACATAGCTCTAGGGTGGTCAGACAGGATGACATGCTGGAGTTTTTCTAAGTGCAAATCATCATAGACAAAATCCTGTACCATATCCTAGCCAGCAATAGGTCACATTCCATGTTCCAGGATGCTCAAAATGCATATTTGGACCAAATGGAGAAACTTAACATGTAACATAAAACCCTACTCATGGGAGACTTAATTACCACTGTATAGACTGGGAATCCTACACAGCCTTAAATCTACAGACAAAGAGAATTCTGGACTGCATAAATACAAACACCATTAACCAAATAGTGAATATGCCCACCAGAAGCTTCAACATACTGGACATCATGCTCACAAATATGGGAGAAAACTGCACCACCCCAAATGCCTCTTCCTCCCTGGTAAGGTCCAACCATAAAATTGTTTCCTTTGAAATGAAGATCAACTCCTTAACACCATTAAAGCCTTTAACTGTTAGGGAACCATTCCAAGGCAAACTATCTTTTATTAAGTGATGATTTGTCAAAATTCAATGCCCCTCCAAACCATGAAAACACTGCAGCCTATACATAGTTCTCAGAAACTATGTATAACCATGTCAATGGATACAGAGAGGCTGCTGTACCTACCAGAAAGAAGTCCAGGACTAGTCCCAGAAACAAACTGCCCTGGTGGCATTACAAATTAAACAAGGTACACTACAAAAGGAAAACAAATATGGCAAAAACGGGAACAGTACTTCCCATTAAGATAAAAGTCTCTCGCCAAACTAAACAGGCAACTAAGAGGGTAAATTAGGTTGGACAAAACCAATTTTGAGGTTAACACAGACTACCACATGAAAGATTACCATAAGATCCTCTTCAGCTATGTGATAAAAATCAAGGGCAAAACACAGCAATGTATTGAACTAATGGCTAATGGTGCCACATTCACAAAGTCTGTCAATGTTCGCTGACAAATTCACTTTTAACTTTACCCCCCCATCTCCAACCATCCCCCCAAACAGGCTCAAACATAATCCCTCCAACTATAACTAGGGAGCGCATACTAGTTATGCTCACTAAAGCCAAGAACAGAGCCTCAGTAGGCCCAAATAACATCCAAGGATGCCTCCTGAACAGTCAAAAATATGACTTATCAGGACCCCTGGAGTCATTATTTCACTATGAACTTAATACACATTTTGTGCCACATGAATGGAGGACTGTGACAGTCATCCCCCTTCATAAGGGAGAACCTTCAACAATCCTGGAACAAAAACCCATTAGTCTGACTAGTCCTATTTGAAAAGTCATGGAAAGAATTATCATGGAAATTATCAACAAGGACATAAACCTCCAGACACTGGATCTATCCCAGTTTGGCTTTGTCAAAGAAAGGTCATGCTTGCTATCTCTGGTGAACTTCTTTGAAAAGGTCACTATGGCAATGAATGAGGGGAAAACTGTACATACTACCTACCTAGATTGGGCTAAAACATTTGAAACAATACCCTACTTGGGCATTGTCAACAAACTTATGGAACTAGGTATAAAACACTTTATAACATGCTGGACAGATAGCTGGCTCACTTGTTAGGACCCAGGAGGCCAGAACTGATGAGGCCATTTACCAGTGGAGTTCCTTAGGGCTCTGTGCTAAGCCCACTCCTCTTTGGCATCTACTTTTGGGATGTCAAAACCAATGTCAAAGGTCACTGGCTAACCATGTTCACAGGTGACTGCAAACTGGGAGCAGTCATTGAAGCCCCCAAGATAAGAACACCCTTCAAGAAGGTCTAACACAGACAAACGCTTGGTACCAAAGCCATGGCTTAAAAGTCAATACCAAAAAATGCATTACAGTACCTTTTGGGATGTCGGCCACCCCAGGTAACTACATCATCAAAAACACTCCTAAAAGTTGATTCATTAGTCAGAGATACAGGAACTCATGCAGACAGTAACCTAGCCTTTGAACAACATGTGTCCAAGGTAGTACGAAATCCTTCTATGTTGCTCAATTTATAAGCAAGGACATGGCATCTAGGTCCAAACAGGTCATCATACCACTGCACTCAGCCCTCGTCAGACCCCTCATAGAGTATAATGTCCCCTTCAGCAAGGACCTGATCAGACATATGCAAACGTCTACAAAGATTCCTTACAAAAAGGACACGGGCAGTAAACACAATGTCCTATGCTGAACACCTCAAAGCCCTGTCTCTTTACTCGGAATCATACAGATTTCTGAGAGGTGATCTTTGCTTGGCATGTAAGGCATTCATGGACTCTGTTTTGAGGAACCTTTTGCACATCCGCAAAACAAATAGCATCAGAACTAGTAGACTAAAAGACATACATTTTGCTTGCAACATAAACAGCACATGTTGGACAGACAGATATTTTTCTCAAAGAATTCCCATTCTCTGGAACAGGCTCCCCATCCATTTGAAGCACAGTTCCTCCCTATCCCTATTAAAGCACAACTTGGACCAATGGATGCGTAATCGGAATTCACCCCTGGTCTGGCACTTATGTCTCTGGTGGAAAGAAGCAGTCAGAAAATCACCCCTATATAAATCAAATTTGTAGGTCACATTTGGGTTACACTGCTAGGTTTATAACGTCTCTAATATGTGTTAGACTATTATGCATCTATAAGCCTATGAACTGCAGTGTATATCCCTCTGAAATCACCTCCAAAATACATGTATTTGTAATTAAAGAAAGGTTTCAGGATAAATTTAGACATTTTTGGTCTGCAACATCTGTAACCATAAATGGTGACAGACCTAGAAAGTACCCTGACATCCTCATGTTTTTTCCTAGACATAAAGGTGACTTTATTCGAGCAGAAGGATGCTTATGTTAGTTATTTGTCATTTTCTGATATTTCAGACACATGGTTTCTATAGAGGGGGATCTTTTGTAAATTACTTTTTGGGATGTCGTCCACCCCAGGTAACTACATTATCAAAAAACACTCCTAAAAGCTGATTCATTAGTCAGGGATCCGGGAACTCATGCAGACAGCAACCTAGCCTTTGACCAACTTGAAGTGGCCCTTTGTGCCCATTTGTATTATCGTTATGCTCTACATCTGAAAGATTCTAAGAGGCAATGTCCCCATACATGGTTTCTTTGTACAGAGGGTCAAAGAGGGCTCTAATGTCCTCTGGGTAGACTTGTTTTTTAACCAGGCATAGCATCTCAAAACTGATCCAGAGAATGAAGCTGCATTAAATTGATCACAACTGCATTCAGCTAAATCTCTATCCCCTTATGGGACTGTTGTATTCAATTTTGTCAGTCTGACTTTAGCATCATTCTCCCCTCTTGGAATAGGTTATCAAACATGTCCTGGATCAGAATGTCCTAAAACCCACCAGGGGCTTAAACATTCTTGACTTGACGCTCACAAACTTGGTCCCTGCCTGCTCCTGTTCCATGGTAGTTCCTCCAGTAGTGAAGTCTGACCATAATCTGGTTAACTTTACCCTCTGAACTTCCACTCCTTCAGTAACCAATAGCACCTTTGTTAGAGACTTTAAAATGGAAAACCTCATATGACTGTATGATGTTAAATTTACCCTTGTCAACTACAAGCCCTTCGTCAGTCACATCAGAAAATTAAATAAATTTCAATACTGCTCCAAAATTTGTCATAACACAGCTCCCCCAATTCAAACCCAAAAGAAATTGGAAGCAGACTACCTAGCAATCTGCAGAAAAATTCTCCCCTAAAACTACCATTCTCCCTCAAATCATACAAGTCACTCCTCCAGTATCACTAAGGAGTATGCTCTTAAAGTGCTCTCAGATACCAAAAACACTTCCTCCATGGGCCTACACAACATACAGGTTGTCTAATAAACAATGTTACAACATGCACTCACTAATTCCTACCTCATGCTGTTTAACTTAAGCCTTGCCACAAGAACTTAAACCTCAGATGAAGAAAATACAGATGAAATAAGACTTTAAGGTATTTACTCTTTAGCTAAGATATGGACAATGTTTTTTTATCCGTTCAAGTAAAAGGGATGGGAAACACCACAGAATGAGTCAGAAATGCAGAATGATGAGCACCCATTCCTATGAGAAATGAGAAAATGAGGAAGGTGGCTTCATATGGACTTCAGACTGCTGTCAGTTTTCCTCCCCTAGAAGTATCACTTTGCTGTCTACAGAAGAAAAGGCACTGGGGTTAAAGGAAAACTAAAGAAATTAAATGAAGAGACTTTCCAAGTCTCTCAAAGGACAAACAAAGAATTGATACAGCTAATCAATACTGGACTAAAAACAAGAACAAACTATAGCAATCAGTTTAAACTCATCATAAAAGTTGGGTATACTAAGCTGCATATATAGACTCTTTAAAGTGGAGGCGATTAACGGCATTCCTACAGCAGTCTTCTGCTGCTAGAGATGTGCTGTGCTGCTCTGGCTAAAGTACCAAAAGCTGGGATAATGACACACATTCTTGTTCTCAAAAAGCTCAGTGACTACCACAACTACCAAAGAAACCAACAAATTTCTGTACTGAAAACTGCACACATTAAAACTGCTTACAAGACTTTCTTATTACAAAATCCT
>NC_056730.1:976050775-976160775 GCF_019279795.1 Protopterus annectens | reverse complement strand
GTTAGACGTTGCCCATTCAATTCTCAGTTAGAGAATCTTCTGTGTGGCGACATGCGTGAATGGGCGTTCCTTCGTTGAAGGTTGTGCGTTAGGCCCGGCAAGCCAGCATGTAAAAAATCTACTGCCGATCATTAGCGGACCGGAGTTCCGCTGTGGCGACCCCTAACCGGGAAAAGCCGAAAGACAAAAACTTTAAGAAAAAAATATATAAGAATGAAAAATGAAAGGATATACAATATGTTCAGGAAACAGAGGATAGTCAAGGTTTAAAGGGAGGGAGCTTGATGTAGAAGCATATCAGGATGTACAGAGGTGTTATATAAAAATGTTGATGAAGCAACGATTTGGTTAGCTCTGATCGTGAAGAGAACAAAGTTCCAGGCTTTGGTGATAGAATAAGAGTATAGAAGTTGATTGGCAGATATGTTAGGTTTATGCACAATCAGAAGTTGTTTATTTTCAGATCCGAGAGCTCTTTTGGGTAGATACTTGTTAAATAATGAACTGGGGGCAGGGCAGGCCAAAAGATTGTGGATTATTTTTATGCGCAGTTGTAAACTGGAAGTAAACGAGATAGTCAGAGTTTGAGACAATTAAGAGAATGAAGAGCTATACAATGACAGAAAGAATATTTAGCATTAATAACAAATATGATGATTTTGTTATAGCACATTTCATGCTTAGTTTTTAGAGAAGCTTGTAAATGAGTAAGTATTGGGGCATCATATACAAGAAAGGGGAGTAAATAGGTGGTAGCAAGGGTTTTAGTGGAAGAGTTAAAGTGTTTGTGCTGACACAGAATGCCAAGTTTCTGATGTAGTTTGTTCATATTTTATTTTGTGTGTTGGTGAAATTTTAGATGCTCATCTGTTATTATTCCCAGGAGTTTAGCATAAGGAACAACTTCAATTATTGTGCTACTTTATGATTGTATCAAGAAATGGGCTTTGTTTGAAGGAGTTGTTTTGGGGTAAAAAGGAGCAGTTTGGTTTTGTCTGGGTTAAGTGTCATTTGTTGCTAAGCCAAGTCTCAATGAAGGTAAAGGCATCTGGAGCGATTTGTTGAAGATAGGGTATGGTATCTGAGAAACAAGTAATGATTAAGTCATCTGTAGATTGTATGAGAGCCCTGGATGGAGGGAATCTGAAGATCATTAATAAAGACATGAAATAGGAGGGGGGGTCTAGTATAGAGCCTTGGAGAACACCAGTACAGTTGTGTTGATAAGGGGAGAAAGAGTCCTACCATTTGACTGCCTGCTTGTTTGATAGGTAACGAGAGAACCATTTACGAGAGAGGGAGGAGAGACTAATTTTAGAAAGCTAACTTAGAAGGGGTAAGAGACTGTATCAAAAGCTTTTGATATGTCCAGAAATAGGGAAGAAACAATTTTACCAGTCTTGTGCTCTACTAACAGTATCCATGAAGGATATGGAGATGGTCTTAATATTATGAGCTTGTCTAAAACCATGCTGTGTTGGTTATAGAAGTTGGTTGCCAAGAAGAAAGTTTAGAAGTTGTGTATGGACACATCTTTTAAGAAGCTTAGAGAAAGAGGACAGGTCGGCAATAGGATGCTAGTTGGAAATTATCTGTAGAGTTGCCTCCTTTATGGAGAGGTAAATTAAATGACTTTTTCCAGAGTTTTGGGACATAGGATTCACGGATGGGCCTACTAATGAGTACACTAATAGGGTAAGCAATGGCTTCAGCTGCTAGCTTTAAATATTCTGTGAGTAGTTTGTCTGCAGCAGTGGAGCAGGGTTTGAGTTTGAGAAGTAGTCTTTTTAAGCTATTAGTTGAGACAGGTTTAAGAGTGAACGTGGAAGAGGAAAGGGTAGATGCATGAGGTAGACTGAAGGAGGGTGTAGTGGAAGGACAGTGAATGGGAGAAAATGGTCCTGCAAGTCTATCATGATTAGGGCTATTTGACAGCGAGAGAGAGGAACAATAGGGTTGGGGAATATTTGCAGTGAGGTTAGATATAATTTCAATAATGTGAGAGTTGAAGAGACTGGCAATTTGTGAGGGAGTCTTATCAGGATGTGACCAAGGATTACTTTAAGTTCCATGGCTGAGGAGTGAAGTAATAGATAAGAATTTCCTGGGATTCTGCTTATGATTTGTTTGAAGTCTTAGATAGTACTCTTCTTATCATTGGTTACTTCTTTTTTACCTGACTGCAGAGCTGCTTAAATTTCAACGGATCTGAAGGAATTTCACTTTTAGACATTGTTTCAAAGCTTTGTCGATAGTTATCATTAGTTCTTTTGCTGATTTAGTTTGCCATGGGGGAATAGATGGTTTTGATTCTTTTTTAACTGAAGAGGTGCAAGGCTGTTTAGAGTTTTAGGAATGTTGTATTAAAATAATTCACAGCTTAATCGAGAGATAGTGTTTTTAGGATACTCCAAGTCATATTATTTAGTAAACTGATAAATGTCTGTGGATCAAAGTTAGTCATATTTTGGATATTTTTATAATGATATTCCTTTTGTAAGAAAGGAACAGTTCTATGAACACAGGTGGGGAGATGATCACTAAATGCATTCAAGAGAGTGCCAGCTGTAAAGATCTTTCTTGGGTTAGTAGAGATCTTTATTGGGTTAGTCACCAGGATCCAGCCTAGGATGGAGCCCTACTTATTGTTCTTGTTAAATCTAGTTCGAGTGGGGAATAAACTGGGTGAATCTGAATAGGTTAATGATTGAGTATGGGAATTTGGAGCTGAGGTTAAGCCAGTTAATACTATTACCCAGTATGACAGTTTAATTTTTGAATGTACTAGAGTTCCAGGACAGGATCTCTTCCAGAATAGGTAAATTATGGCCAGGGGTATGCATAAAACTGTGATACATATTATTTTTGTTTTATTTATTTTTAGAAATGAATTGAGAATGTCAGTGCTAGGGAACTGAGGAATGGGATTAGAATAGGGGATTATAATGCAAGTCTTTGGAGAAAGGAGTGCAATACCAACACCTTTTTGTGAAATCTATCTGATTTTAAAACATTATAGTCTGGAAGGAGAAATTAAGTGTCTTATGTCAGGTTTGAGCCAGGTTTCTGAAGCAGCGATAATATCAGGTTGATTGTAAGATACCCAGGCATTTAAGTCAATAATGCTGCTGCTAATACTATGGAAGTTTAGCATAACAAGATTTAGTGATTTGTTAGAGCTAGAAGGAATAGGTAACGTTGATACGTTATGAGGGGGATTAGGGTGGATATCACTGCATAGAGGTATGTTTCAGAATATCGACCATAGAGTCTCTCTGTATGATCTGTTATGACGGTACTGAAAGGGGTAGATAGTATGTTTTGGGTGAAGTATTTTCAGTTTAGGGAAGTGCAGTGGGTTTATTTGAAATAAGCTGGGAGATATGTTAGAGTTGCTGTTTGATGGGTTAAGTTGGAAAAATGTGACAGAAGTAGGTCGAGAGAAAAAGGAGATGAGGCTGAGGGCAGCACAGTTTAATAAGATAAAGAAAAATAGGCATAAATGGAAAAGAAGCAATGCTTTTATACATGAGCAACACTGGGGAAAGAGGGTGTACAGGGACTCTACAGAAATGATCAGATTCAAGTTAGAGAGATTCAGAGGATAGTGTGTGATTGGAGAAAAAGGGAAGCGCAAATAGAAATGAATGGTATTGACAGCAGAAAAATAAAACACAGTTGGAGAATTAGGGGTAGCTAGGGAGAACAGGAGAGGAGAAAAGGACTAAAAGAAAATGAAAAAATAAGGTTAATGAGAGTAAAAGGAGAGAGTGAGATACGAAATGGGGTGGAAAGATTAAGAACAAGTTATGTATGTAAAGGAATAAATAAATTACAGCTGTAGAGTTGTGGGCAACTAGAGAGTAGAAGTGGAAAGCATTAAAAGAAAGTGGTAAGTAGTTGAGATAAATCAAAAGCAGTTAGAATATTGAAAGTAAAAAGGCAGTCTATGATTAGAGACAAATTAGAATGGCTGAGGTCACACAAAGAAGTAATGACCAAGACTGTGACTGGAGTGACTAGGAATAGTGGGGCAGAGTGAAAGGATTTAAATGTAGGTATATAGCTGGGGGGTGGTAACTGGGGGTAGGGTCGGGGAGCGGAGTGAGCCTGAGTGTTGACAGAGGAATGGAGTGGGTTACACCAGGCCTGTCAGACTTGCAAATGGAGAAGAAAAAAATATTAGTAAGGTAGTTCATTCACCATACTTTTGCTTGGAAAATATGTCCCCAAAATACCGGGATATTAACTATGTATTGGTCTGTGTTAATGTATTACTACATGAAGAGCTAGTTTAGGGGAAAAAAAAGATATATGAAAATCTGACTTGGGAGGTAAAGGTTAAGTGCAAACATTAAAAGGCTTCTAATAACAGAACCAAGATGCTCTCCTCCAAAAAAAGGAAGCCAATCTGGTGGTCCCCTTCCATAAACAAACTCTACAACAGAAGAAAGAAACTGTTGCAAAAAGAGTAAAATCCCATGATTGCAGCAACTCCCTGGTCAGCCTCAGTAAGAAACTGAGATCCCTCATAAAATCTTCCAAAGCTAGCTACGAAAACAAAATCACCACTGATTCTAAAGACAATCACAAAGCATTCTATAGCTATGTCAAGAATCTCAATGGCAATACTCAGATCTGCTCAGAGTTACAGCACAATGGCACTAAATATGCAGACCCAACTGATATTGCCAACATCCTGGCAGATAGGTTCAGTGCTAACTTTACCCCTCTCTCACCCCCTAAAGGGCCCATCTCTATACTGGAAGAATGCAAATTCCTGTAATCACGGTGGCACAGGTAAAAACCACACTCCCAAAAGCCAAGAACACAGCATCCATGGGACCTGACAACATCCCAGACTGCATTCTACATGAACTACAGAATGAACTGGCACCCCACCTAAGCACCATGTTCAATCATAGACTCACCTCAGGCTTTGTGCCCACTGAATGGCACATAGTGATGGTTATCCCACTCCACAAAGGGGGAGCCACCACGGACCCCTGGAACTACAGCCCCATTAGCGTAATGAGCCTGGTTTGCAAGGCCATAGAACATTTCATCATGGAACTTATAAACAAAGACATTGGTAATCTCCAAACTCTGGACCCCACCCACTTCGGATTTGTAAAAGGCAGATCATGTCTCCTAAACCTGATAGACTTCTTTGAAGCAGTCACCAAAGCCGTAGATGAGGGTAAGGTGGCTCATACAGCCTATCTAGATCGCGCCAAGATTTCTGACACCATCCCCCACTCTGGAATTATAGATAAACTCACTAAACTAGGTATAAATCCCTGTGTCACATGATGGGTTGCCAACTGGCTCACTGACAACACACAGTGTGAAAGTAGCAGACTCCAAATCCAACTTCAGACCAGTGACAAGTGGAGTACCACAAGGTTCAGTCCTGGGTCCTCTCCTGTTTGGTATCTACTTTTCTAAAGTACAGGCTAACACAAGGTCTTTGCAAACTTGGAGCCATAATCGAAACTCCTAACGATGTGGACATCATACAAAAGGGCCTTCACTGAGACAAATACCTGGTGTCAAAGCCATGGCCTCAAGCTCAATGCCAAAAAGTGCATAGTCATCCCCTTTGGTAAAAACTCTGTACCCATGAGCTACCACATAGGTGGTAGTCTACTTAACACTGAAAGTGTGATAAGAGACCATGGGGCACAGGTGGACAGTAGTCTCTCCTTTGATAATCACATCGCCACAGTAGTCAGGAAATCCTTCTACGTGTCACACCTCATCACAAAAGGTTTCTCATCCAGGAAAAAAGAGGTCATTGTTCCCCTCTACTCATCACTCATTAGACCCATTATAGAGTACAATGCCCCTTTTGGTATGTACCTCACAAGACATCTACGACAACTGGAAAGGCTGCAGAAATACCTCAGATAGAGGATTACCGGCCTCAAACAGATGCCCTATGCAGACCGTCTCAAAAAATTCTAGCTTTAATCTGTCACATATCGCCTACTCGGAGGTGATCTCTGCCTAACATACAAAGCTATGTCAAACCCAGAGCTGTTGGACATGCTCCACCAATCTTTCTAAGCTACATGCTCTAGGGACCTAAGCCTCGTCCACCACAATAAACAGAACATGCTGGAGGGACAGATTCCTGTCCCAGAGACTTCCCATACTCTGGAACAAACTACCTATCTATATCAAACAAAGCTCCCCATTAGCACTCTTCAAGAAAAATCTTGATGATTGGATGGGAAATAGGAAATTCACCCCAGGGATCACCTCTGGGGCCCTGCTCAACAGGGGCACAGGAAAATTATTTTCTTGGAAGGCGAAAGCCAGGGTACCTTTTTGGCTAGGCTTATATAGGCCCCAGGGCCAATAACCTACTACCTACCTATGAACCTAATCTTGAAACAGTTCCAATAATACTTTAAAAGGAGTGACGTAGAGGTTAGTTGCTTAGTATGTGTAAACAGCCAATACACAAATAATATGAAAGAAACTGTTGGGGGATGGGTTATACAATTAATAGCATTAAGGCTAAAGAAATAAGGTGCTAAGTTACTACAGAAGTGAGAAGGTACGGTATGCAACATCAGAGGAACTCAGGTAAGCAACGTCCAAAGAACTTGGGTATGCCGTTCCTAATAGTACACTATCTGGAGAAGCAACTGCTGTTCACACTGAATGTAGTGTAGTAAGATATTCTCCAACTGAATTAGTACATGTGAGTAAACAAAACTTAGCTATGTACAGAGGGAACATGCAAGACTGCTCTGGTCTAATTCAGCCTTGAGAAGAGAGAAGTGTGACAGGTTCATTTGGGTTAGGTCTCAGCATCAATTACTTCCAGTACGGCAAACAGGAACTGGCTTTTTTTTTTAACAGAGGTTCCTTTTGTCATAGGAAGCATAGAACTCCAGGGACGGCTGGGGGAGTGATAGCAGAAAGGAAGCAGAGTCAGAATTGTTTTGTTCTGGTTATAAACTGATTAATCTCAGTTATAAACTGATCTGAGGATGGGAAGCATGCTACACTTGGCTTCGCTTCGCTCCCCTACTCCCGCTTACTCTTCTAATAGTGTACATCTTGGAAGCAGGACTATTCGACCCCAATGCAACTATATACATTTTCATGTTTCAATTTATGTTTATTGTCTATGGAAGTAGCTAGTGGACTATTTGACCCCAATTATATATAAAAAAAGTTTTTAAAGTTTTAAAAATGCATTTTATTGCTTAATACATCAATAATGATTTTATTTTTCACTGGAATTTAATATATTATTTAACTTTTTATATGTAAATGTTAATTTAACATTTTATTTAATTTGCAAATATAATTTAATTAATACAGTTTTTAACAACTTTAAAATCATTATTATTTAACATTGAAAACATTATTTTAAATTAACATTAAAAATATTATATTATTTCAAAACAGCTATATATTCTCATGCCTTTTTTTCTTGTTTGTTTATTTGAGGTAATATCAGTAACTATGTGGATGCATGTGGAGTATACAGCATTTTTTTCTTATTTATGTCAAAATATGTGTTGCTTATTTTTTTCTTGCTTTGCCATTTCAGTGGGGTCAAAACGTTCCATACCCTACTTCTTTCATGCACATTTCACTTGTGATTCTTATTCTAAAACCCTCCCCAATGGCTGCACTACTTCTATACATATATTTCTATTTCTTACTTCCTACTTCCTTATCTCTATTTAATTTTTAGCCCCATTCCCAACTTTCTCCCTCCCATACTGCTTTGCACTATATTTATAACCACAATCCTCCCTAACAGTACCTATTTCTTTCACATTATATTTTTTCATTTCCCAAATAAATCTTCATTTCTTCTTAGTTTGACTTCATTATTAGACTCCAGCCTTTAATACCCCTCTATTCCTTACATTCCAGAGAAGATACCAGGACAATGTACCTCTCTTACAGAAAATATTTCTCACCTTACCTATTCTCTTCCAGCTTTCAGAATCTACTATCACTGAATCTCCTACTGTCTTGCAACTTTGTTTCCTTCATTGCTTAAAAAAATTGCATAAAAAATAGATTCTTGCACTTAATTATGTTACTCTACAACCTATCCTCTGATCTTCTCCTCCTACTGTCCCATCCTTCATTCTACCATGACACAATAATATATTGCAACATCTCTCCAACTCTGTCCCAACAACCTAACCATACTTCCTCTTTACACACTCCACACACATTGCACCAAACCTATTTAATATTGCCCCTAATCTTTACTCCAGATATAGGCAAATTAACTGCATTTCAACTCAAACTAAAACAAAATTAAGAACAAGAATCCTCTCCAAAAACAAGTATGCATAACTCAACAATATACTAAAATCCTCCCAGTACGAGATATACACCCTAATCCTGGCCCCACCTATGACAATGAACAAAAAAGATAATCCTCTCCCACACATCTCTGTAACCCAACAGCAGCCAATCCTCAACCCTGGTGATCTATTTTTTTGCTGCAATAAATGTTGGAAATATAAGAAATAAAAATGCAGAACTGCATACCTGATGTTCTCGCTCTAAGTGAAACTTGGCTTAAACTAAGCATACATGATTGAAGTTGCACCTCCTGGCTATATCATCCGTAATGACCATATAAAGAGGAAAGGTGGTGGTACTGCTTTAATATTTCCCAATACCTACCATATTTCCCCTTACAGCAAACCAACACCAAAATTCAGTTCAGCAGAGCTTTGTATTGCTTTCCTCAAAATAAACAATTATAAACAAATACATATTATTGCTCTTTATATCCCTCCTGGCAATAATGCAGATGTACTGCAAGATATCTTACATTGAATATCCATAACTTTTCCACAAGAAAAATTTTACTAGGTAATGTGAATGTCAGTTGGTTGGACATAAAATCTAACTTCCCTAAATCTAGCATGAACTTGTATGGTTTCACACAACTAATAACCCCACACATTATAGCAAGACATCAACTTCTCTATTAGACTGGATGCTAGTAAATACTCCATCACAGGTACAATGTCAGACTCTCTCAGTAATCATATCCCAAGCTATATGACTAAACATCTCACACAGCCAGTTAAAAAGCATATTTATAAAACAACATGTAACCTTTCCAAGTTTAACCCAGAAATGTTTTTTAGTACATTATCATCTATTAACTAGAAGACATTTGAGTGACGTTTTTTCCTGTAAAAGCACGACTGAAATTTCGCCAATACCTAGTTGCACACAGGACAACTAATCTGCAGTGACGAGCACTATCACCAGAGCTGCAAACCAAAAATTCCTGACACTGTTTTATATCCTCAATCCAGCTAACAACAAAAAAGGGTCGAATGCCATGGATATCAACTTTCCCACTATCTCCGCTACCAGCGTCGTGGATATGGGCATCCTGAGGCAATGTAGAAATTGCCTAATGTTTACTAACAACCAGTTAATTCTCAAACAAACTGATATGGTATGTGAGAGATGTACTTACACTATGTCACTGGAGGCAAATTTCTCACATAAAAGTACTCCTAATGTCAATAAGGGTGTCAGTAGTACACACACCGCATCCATCACACACACAATTCAAAGCAGACATAGACCCACATATGCTAAGGCACTTAAATGTAATCTTTCTAAACTGCAAAGACTTCCTAGATGAAGTACACTAAGCAAATACCCTCAGCAGCCCCAAATGCACTCTTTCAAAAATAACACACATCAACACATAGAGCAATATCTCATGGAGCCCCTACCTCTAAGCCCATAAGGCAAGCCACCACACAAGCCAACATTGCCACTGGAGACTCCAATGCAAGACACACTGATGTCCCTCTCACCAGGCTGAGCAAGGAGACGGTCATGGTCAGTTGCTTATCAGGGGCTAGGATCCTCCACATTATGCACGCACTCAGGTCACTGGACCACAAGTACCAGTATGACTCAGTCAAAGTCCATGTGGGAGTAAATGGCCTGAGATGCACCTCCCCTACACTATATGAAGAGAGACAACAAAGAGCTCTTGTATATGAAGAGAGACAACACAGAGCTCTTGGAATATATCTCAGGCTGGTATGACCCTAGCCCTGAGCAGCATTTTACCTTCTCCAAGGATGATGCCACAATACGAACAAAAGATGATTGACTTTAATAACTGGCTTAGTTTCTGGTGTCATTCTAAAGGGGTGCAATATTTCACAGCTTGGAAGAAGATGGTCAACAGACCATGCTGCTTTGCCAGGGATGGTCTGCACATTTCCACTTTAGGCTTTTGAATATTAGCTAAAACACGGTCTTCCCCCATAGTGCCTTTTTTAGGGCAATGCCAAACTGAAAGTTCTTCTGACATAGCAAATCAAAACCAAGAAAATCTAAAGGTATTACTGCTCAATGCTAGGAGTCTAAACAAAAAACTCCACTCCCTAGGCGCTCTGTTCACCCTAGAGAATGCTAATGTCTGTGCGGTCACAGAGATATGCTTTAAAGCCGTGGAGAGCACACCAACAGTGCAAGGTTATTATGCCTTCCATGCATTTAGACCAGCTACTACACAGACAGGGACTAAAGGTGGAGTTGTCTCTATTTACATCAAAAATAAATATACCTCAAGTCTGGTCAAACAGGACTATGCACTTGAGCTGCTCCATGTTCATATCACCATAGGCAAAATCCAATATCACTTCCATGCTAGCTATAGATCTCCCTCTATGACCCAGGAAACCCATACAATGTATTTAAACTTATTAGAAACACTAACCATACAACTCAATACTATAGTCATGGGTGACTTATTACCCCACTATTAACTAGGAATCCTATATGACAGCAAGCGAACAGGCACAGAGATTCCTGTATTTTGTAAATACAAACTCCCTGAACCAGATGGTCAATACACCAACCACGAGTGCAACCATACTTGATTTGGTCCTCACTAATATGTGAGAGTGCTGCACATCCCCTACTGTAATGTCTTCCCTGGTAAAGTCAGAGCATAAAATGGTCTACTTTTAAGTAAAAATAAAACCTAGACCACCAGCTAAACCTGGAATATTTGGGAACTACTCAAATGCTAACCTCCTGCTATTAAATGACAACCTGGAAAAATTTCAAGCCCCCATAAATATTGAGAACACTGCTGCCTAGGTAGAACTGTTCACAGGTACCCTGTACAAGCATGTTAATAGCTGCATAGAAGCAGCTGTACCCACCAGGAAGGAGCACCGAACTAACTCAAAAAACAAACCACCCTAGTGGAATCACAAAATCAATAGGTTGTAAAACAAAAGGAAGAGAAGCATGGCAAAAATTAGGAGGTGCAGCACCCCAGCAGGATAAAAGTACTCTCAAACTAAACAAACATCCCAGAGGACAAATAAAGTCTACCAAAGTCAAGTTTGAGGTGAATTTGGCCTCCTAGGCCAAGGACAACCAAAAGGCATTTCTTAGCTATGTCCACAGCCTCAAAGGCAATACACAATTAAGTGCAGAGCTAATTGTAAATGGAGCCACCTATACTAAACCAGAAGATATAGGAAAACTACTGGCCGATAAATTCAGCTCCAACTTCACCCCTCTCCCCCTCAACCATCCCTCAGGAAATACCATCAAATATAACTTCCGCCTACTATCACTAGGGAACATGTCCTTTCTCTAAGGCCAAGAACACTGCATCAATGGCCCAGACAATATCCCAGGATGTCTTCTAAATAGCATGAAGCGTGACCTATTGGGGCCTCTTGAATTGCAATTTAACTATAGTATCCAAACAGGCTTCAGGCCTCACGAATGGAGAAAAGCAACAGTCATCCCTCTGCACAAAGATGGACCATCTACAGACCCTGGAAACTACAGCCCCATAAGTCTCACTAGTCTTATATGTAAAGCCATGGAAAGAACTATCATGGAAATGATTAATAGTGATATAGTAAACCTCCAGACACTGGACCCAACCCAGTTTGGTTTCATCAAGGGCAGATCATGTCTACTCAACCTGGTGGACTTCTTTGAGAAGGTCACTAAAGCAATGGATAAGGGCAAAGTCTTTCACACTGTCTACCTTGACCTGGCCAAGGCATTTGACACAATACCCTACTCTTGCATTGTTGACAAACTCAAGAGGTTAGGTACAAACTCGTATGTGATTTGGTGGATAGCCAAATGCCTCACAGACAGGACCCAGGAAGATGGAATTTAAGACTCCACCTCTACAAAGAGGCCAGTCACAAGTAGAGTCCCTTTGGGATCAGTCCTTGGACCACTCCTTTTTGGCATTTACTTCTCTAAAATCAAGGCCAATGTCAGTGGTCTCTGGTTAACTAAACTTGCAGATGATTGCAAATTAGGAGTTATCACTTAATCCCACACTGACACAAATGTTCTCCAGGAGGGGCCCACACTAACAACTGGTGTCAGAGCCATGGACTGAAGCTAAATGCCAAGAAAGGCATAATAGTATCGTTTGGGAAGTAATCCACCCCGATAACTGTCACATTGACAACACAACCCTTAGTGTTGCCCCAGTAGTCAGGGACTTGGGGACACCTATAGATAGTAGTCTAGCCTTTGACCATCACGTGTCTACAGCAGTGAGGAAATCCTTTTATTTTGTGCAACTTACAAAGGTATGCATCTAAGTCCAAGGAAGTCATTGTTCCACTGTACTCGGAATTAATCAGACCCATCATTGAGTACAATGCTCCCTCTGGTAAGTACCTAACCAGGCATATCCAACAATTAAAATGTCCACAGAGGTTGCTCACTAAAAGAATACAGAGCTTAAGTAAAATGTCCAATGCAGACCACCTCAAGTCTCTATCCCTGTATTCTGTCTCCTACAGGCTTTTGAGGGGAGTTCTATGCCTGACATACAGGGCATTGTCAGACCTCACTCTGATGGACCTCCTGCATATCCGCAAAACAAAAAGCACCAGAATTACCCATTCTAAAGACTTGAACCTTGCCTGTGATATAAAAAGGACCCGCTGAAAAGACAGGTATGTATCCCAGAAATTAACCCATCTCTCGAACAAGCTTCCAATCCATGTGAAGCAGAGTTCTTCCCTATCCCAATTCAAGTGCAACCTGGACAACTGGATGGGGAACAGGAAATTCATCCCTAGTTTGGGACCTATGTCTCTAATGGGCACAGACAACCTGTAAATGGTTCCTCTCCCAGGCCCTAGCTTGTAAATGTTTAATTTCCCAAGCCCCTGCTTACACTTATCAAGGGTATCAGAACTTGTCTGAGATATGGGGTGTATGGCTAGGCTCAAAAGTGCCCTTGCGAAAACAAATAATGCAATTTGGCTATCCAAAAGAGGAGAATGTTAATGCAGGATAGAAAAATGGCATGGAAAGAATGGTAAAAACTAAAAAAAGAAATCAATATCTTGAAAACTTCAGAATGTTTTGCAATCGTACTAAAATACAAATAAATTAAGACAAAAACTATACTATAATAACTTTCAACATAATACTAAACACAACCCTAAAACATTTCGGACAGCCACACAAGAAATCTTGCATTCTAGCCAAAATTCAACCCAAACCCCTTTCCCAATAATTCACCACTCAACACTGCAATACAGTTTAACTCTTATGGTATACATAGCATAGCTTCCCTAACCAAGGATTTCTCAACATCTAATCTCAACCATTTCCCACAGCCACGTATCACCACATCCACTTTCACCTTCAAACCTGTGCCCACATCCTATGTAAAACAACTCAAACTTAAACTGTGCTCTTCTTCAGCTGATGACCCTCCAAGTGAGTACCTAAAACTGACAGCCAGTAACATTGCCTATCCGGTCTCGATTCTTATAAATAGGTCAATCCAGGAATGCCACATTCCCTCGCTCCCAAAAAAGTCACACATTATCCCACTACACAAAGGAGGAAATTCAACATGCATTAATAACTTTAGACCTACAGCAATCCCTCATCACAAAAATATTTGAAAAATGCATTCAAAAACAATTGCTAAACTACCTCCTGCAGGAAAAACTCTTATCCCATACACATGGTTTCCATCCTTCCCATAGTACTAGCACTGCCTCTAACCTATACAGATACTGTCAATAAACCTAGAGACAATGGTAAACTAGTCTCCTCCTTATTTCTAGACTTGTCTAAAACCTTCAACACAGTTTGTCACAGCAAACTTCTACTTTAAATGTCCTCACTAGGTCTCTCTCAGCCCACCCTTCTGTGGTTCAAAAACTACCTGCCCAATAGGTATCAGTCAGTAAAATGGCACTCTACGCTCTCTCGTTACCTCCCAGTCACCACCTGTGTACCACAAGGCTCTATACTTGCTCTCCCCCCCCCCCCTTTTAACATTTTCACCAACAACCTCTGTATTTCCACACAACAGCTCATCCTAATGTAATATGCAGATGATTCCACTCTCATCTGCTTATCTGACAACATGGTACACCTCCAAAAAAAATCCTCAGGAAGCTTTAACAGCCACTGAAATATGGCTCACAACTTATGCTCAGCCAAAAAAGCCCAAACTACTACTTTTTTTTTACCAAAATCCCCCTCTCCTGAAAAAACAAAATTTAAAGTCCACTCCCTTGACAATACAACCACTGATGTCACTTCTCATAGCAAACTATTAGGCGTGATAGTGGATGATAATCTTATATTCGACCTGCATATACAAAATTGCATAAGAAAAACTCATCAAAAACTAGAGATGTTTTACAGAGCCAAAAACTCTCTCAATGACTCAACTAAAACTACACTTGCCACTACTTATCTCCTCTCCACTCTTCTTTATGGCACTCCCATCCTTATTAACCTTCAGGCTTCACAAAAATTAAAACTTGAACAAAGCTATAACAAAGCTGCTAAATTTGCACCACATACTCCTTTTTTGAACTCACCACTGTACAGCACTGAAAAGCCTAAAATGGTTAGAAATGCCACATCAACTAACATATATACAACTTATTACCAACTATATAATTATCCATTATCCATCTGCCTGTCCAGCACTAAAAAAAAAAAATGTCTACAACTATGCTCCCAGTCAGTCACTGCGACCCCGGTGACCAAAAACCCCTGCCCGTCTACAAACCTAGAAAATCTGCTGGGCACTGTCTGTACTCGGTACAAGGTTGCTAAGGCCTGGAACTCATTACCTGTATCCATCAGGTCTATACCCTCCACTCCAACTTTCAAAACCACTCTAAAAGACTTCCTAGCTAAAATCTGGCCTGTTTTTGCTCAAATCCAGGATAAACTATATCCCTAAATGTGAATAAGCATCTTTTCATTCCTTAAACTTTCTTTTTCTCCCTTCTTCACTTCCTTACTTCTATAGAGTTCTCTTCCCTGACTTTCTTCTAAATATACCATAAGCCTGTTTTTCCCTCACTTCAGACTGCAGTTCCTATTTGTATTAGACTAACTTACCTTCACTTTTTCTACAAACTAAAATTTATCTAAACATTAAATGATTGTCATATACCTTGTATTTGATTTTTAACTAATTTTTTTTATATTGTGTAATTTGGGACAATTACTTAAACTGCAGATGTTTTTTTTTTTTGAAGATTGTAAAATTGTTTTTAAAATGTTTTGTAATAATTTGTAGCTTTTCTCCCTGTGCCTCTGCTGAAAATGGGCTTCTACGCAGGTGGACTTTCTTGGTAATCAAATGTCAAATAAATAATAAACTAGGAGGATACAAACTAGAAAACAATTTATTTACCTGTCCAATGCATGGCTGTACATGCGCACTATACAATCCTCCCAGGGTTCCTTTCTTTATTCCTAAGGTCTACAGTTCTTTTGCAATGTGACAGCTCTACACTGGGATGTTCTATTTGTTGAGTTTATCTCTTTTAAACATTTAGAGCTAGTACCATTAACCAGTAAAAAGGAAAGTCAAGAGGCTTATTGGTGTCTCACTCACAGGATCATAGGAGATTACTAGGCTAATGGCCCTGGGGGGCCCCTTACAAGCCTAGCCAAGAGTGTATCCCTAAAAATGAAACCTTAGGTCTGCACCTGTCACCCCTGTCAATGAAACAAAGGTGGAACCCCTGGGAAAAATTTGTGGTTTCCCATCCACTCATCAAGGTTGCGCTTGAAGAGGGTCAGCGAGGTACTCTGTTTGACATGTATGTGAAGTCTACTTCAGAAATGGGGCAGCCTCTGGGAGACAAACCTGTCTCTACAGCAGGTTTTGTTGATGTTGCATATTAGATTTAGGCCTATTGAGCGGGTAATGCGCGAGGAGTTAGACTTACAGATATGGAGCATCTCTAGTACGGCAGGGTCCGATATTGCCTTGCAGGCAAGATACAGATCACCTCTGAGCAATCTGCATGATACAGAGTACAGTTATAGTGATTTGAGCCTGTCCATATAGGACAGGTGTTGGAAGCCATTGATTTTCTTTGTGAGGTATTTCTGTGGGCTTTCCAGTTGGTGCAGGTGTTTAGAGAGGTACATACCAAACGGGGCATTATACTCAATTATAGGTCTAATGAGAGAGGAGTACAGAGAGGTAATAATCTCCTTTTTTCTGGATGCAATCCCTTTACTAATGAGATGAACCAAGTAAAAGGCTTTTCTGACCACTGCTGGCACATGATGGTCGAATGTGAGATTGTTGTCAACCTAAGACAACAGGTCTCTCACCACAGGTTGTGTGCTTAGGGGGTTGCTGTTGATGTGGTAATCAGTAAGGGCCATGTTTTTGCTGAATGGTAATGATAATACATTTTTTTGCATTTATCTTAAGGCCATCACTTTGGCACCAGTTATTTGTAGCTGTGAGACCCTCTTGCAGTATGTTAATATCATTTGGGAGGTCAATGACAGCACCCAACTTGCAGTCATAGGTAGGTACTAGGCTATTGGCCCAAGGGCCTATGTAAGCCTAGCCAACAAGGCTAGGCTCCGCAAACTTTGTCAGCCAGAGGCCTTTTGTATTTGCTTGGACCTCTGAGAAGTAGATGTCAAACAGTAGGAGTCCCAAGACAGATCCCCGGGGAACACCACTAGTGCCAGGTCTGCTGTTGGAGGTTGTGGCGCCTATTTTGACCTTGTGGTTCCTGTGAGCCAGTTGGCCAACCCATCTGACGAGATAGCGATTAACACCAATGTCCAAGATGTTAAATGTTCTTCCTCAAACCACATCACACGGAAAGAGGAGATAAAGACATTCCAGCATGACACCATCCTGTGTAGTCTACCCTTAAACACTTGACACCTGCATAAGGCCTGCATTGCTGTCAATATACATTATGTTACATGCCATCACAACCACCACTGTAGATGATCTGCCTGCACTTCCCTTGTATTTCATCCACTTCAGCTAGATACAGCCTGATGTGCACTACAGGCTGTACTTAGGCAATACACCTACCCTTCCACAGTGGGATGGGACACAGCTGCTCATTCCCAACTACTCAACCTGTTCAGCTGGTTCCTTCAGTGACCAGGCTCACTACCTGGATATTGTTCTCTAAGTCACAGTGAGACTCCAACCTTCTATGCCATGGAACATACTAAAGAAAGCTTAGATTTGGAATCCAGCTAAAGAAAGTTTAGATTTGGAATCCAGCTAAAGAAAGCTTAGATTTGGAATCCAGCTAAAGAAAGCTTAGATTTGGAATCCAGTTTCTCAAATGTACTGCAGCCTGTTGACAGCACATACTGCAAAGAACAGGGTGAAGAAAGATGGAAAAAAGGTATGATGTATATATTAAAGATAAGACATGGACTGAACCTTTAATGAAAGCATATGGCGACACTGATGGGAATCCTGAATAAGAAAACATCCCAGTATTTCCAATGATAATTCACATACAAAAATAAATTCCTGACACAAAGTAATTGGAAAGGATAAAAATGGTAAATCATCCAACACTGCTTTATTGTTATGAAGGGAAACAATATGGGCATTCCAGAAGAAAGTCAAACAGAAGTCATTAGCCATACATTTGATACTAGCTACAGAAGCCATTCTAAATTAAAACCCTTTTTTCTTCAATGGTCAGATATGAAGGTGGCATTTTTTTAATTGTCATTTGGAAAACACAATGCATCTAAGTTCAAATGAGTCAATTATTTCTATAAGGAAAAGAAGATAAAACACAGTAATATAAAATTACCAGAAACTGATGAGTGAGACTCCCCTCAATAAGGTTCCAATCAGGGATAGCATTCACTAAGTCAGAATACAGATAACAGAAGCAATCTTTAGCATAATGGTTAAAGTCTTTGCCTCACAGGTAAAAGGTACAGGGCTCGATTCTCACATTGGGTTATTGGCTTGGCTTAAAATGGCCCTTTACAGCAGTTAGCCTAGTATTCACCTATGAAACCATGAATCTGACATACAATGAAAAAAGTGCACAAGTGCACAACTTAAAGTATAATCAGACAGTCAATACCTTACCAAATGGGTATTTAAACTGGTTTAACTCACAAGAAGCATAACTCAGAGACTGTGACAGCTGAAGGAACACCCTGACCCCATGTACAAAACAGGGAAAAGAAGGTAGTTGATGATGATTCTACTTCACAGCAGATATTAAATGCACTAAAAACACGTGTCTGTCAGTTGAACAGACACAGCATTTGGACTACTCCAGCCTTACTGAGACTATTATTTTAGTCATATGGGGGCTGTAGCTAACAACATGGTGTATATGTAACATGGACACTAAAACAGCTGTACTTTTCCTATTAGACCTTATTTTCCTGTAATTGTAAAGCACTACTGAGGGAAACTACAAAAGAACAATCCTTTCAAAAGAGGTACAACTTGTCTAGCCGGGATAACAAAATGCTACTGTCTAACAAGCCTGACCTGGGCAGACATTAACTAAATGTGAAGATAAACATTTACTGTAATCTGGCAAACAGCATGTCAGAAACTTCTGACCTGTCTACACTCAATATGCAACAACAGACACTGCCTGCTACTCCATTTATATTCCAAAGCACACAATACACTACAGCAGTTGTATCAAAACAGTGACCCGAGTTCAAGGCCAAACAGTCCATTCCCCCTGCAGATAAATTCAGAGCAAAATCTCCTCTGCCCTCTAAACTAGAAAGCTATAGGATCATAGGAGATTACTAGGCTATTGGTCCTAAAGCCTCTAAAAGCCTAGCCATATTATACCCTTTTCCCTTACAGACCAAGACATATAGTCTATGCTTGCATGCAAATCTAAGATCAGTACCAGCCACCCCTGTCTAAGAGGGATATAGGTGAAACACCTGGTGTAAATTTACGGTTTCCCATCATGGGGTATCTGGCACCCACATTGGCATTTACCGTTTTTATCTGACATCAGCTATAAATTGCTACAACAAACCAAGTCTAAGCAATAACAATCAGATATGAAAAATTCAAAAACCCAACGGGTTACTTAGCTTTATTGAGACATCTGATGAGAAGGAGCGCACACACAATCCGTCGGTCAGTGGCTGAAAAGTTCTGAGGATTGTGCATGCAGACATCACATATAAGGCCCCTGGTTTATGGCCTTACGTGCGACTTTCCACACAGCTGCAGCAGCCAAGCTGAAGCTTTTGTATAGGAGCCGACATACGAGTCGCCTGAGGGCAGGAAATCCCACAACTAGAATACTGCAACATAGGAATAGAAGACCATCCCCTGGTGTAAATTTACGGTTTCCCACCCAGTTGTCCAGGTTACACTTAAATAGGGTCATTGAGGAGGTCTGTTTTACATGAATTGGAGTTTGTTCCAGAGCAGCGGCAAACTCTTGGAGATATATCTGTCTCTCCAGCATGTCCTGTTAATACTGCAAGCTAAGTTAAGATCCCTAGAGTGAGTGAATCTTGTCCCACTGGATTTATGGATGTGCAGCAGCTTCATCAAGGCAAGGTCTGAAACTGCTCTGTAGGCCAGGCACAAATCACCTCTAAGCAGTATACATGATACCGAGTAAAGTGATAGGGCCTTCAGTCTGTCTGTGTAGGTCATGTGTTGTAAGCCCTCAGTTTTCTTGGTGAGAAACCTCTGAGGTCTCTCCAGTTGCTGCAGGTGTCTGATGATGTACAAACAGAAGGGAGCAATGTATTCTATTACTGGTCTGATGACAGCAGAGTACACAGGAATTATAACCTCCTTAGCTTTGGATGCTATACCCTTGCTTATGAGGTGTGCAACCTTGAAGATATTCCTTACTACTGTGGACACCCGAGGATCAGAATTAAGACTGCTAACATGTGTTCCCAAATCTCTCACCACTGGGTTTGAACTTAGAGGGATATTATTAATGCTGTAATTAACCAGGGATTTCTTCTTTGCCGAAGGGGATGATAATGCATTTTACTGCATTTAGTTTAAGTCCGTGGCTTTGATACCAATCATTTGGCTGTGTAAGCCCATTCTGTAACATGTTGACATCTTTGGGGGATTTGATGACTGCACCCAGTTTGCAGTCATCAACAAACCTGGTAAGCCTTAGGCCATCTATTTTTGCTTGGACTTCTGAAAAATGCATACCAAACAGAAGGGGTCAAGCACAGATACCTGTGGAACACCACTGATAACAGGTCTGCTAGTAGAGTTGGCATCCCTAATTTTGTCTGTATGTATTCTATTTGTGAACCACTTGCCAACCCATCTAGCGATGTAAGGGTTAATCCCAAGGTGGGTCAGTTTCCCAGTGATGCCTGAGTGAGGGACTGAGTCAAAGGCCTTAGCTAGGTTGAGATAGGCACTGTAAACTGTTTTGTCTTCATCCAGGACCTTGATGACATTCTCGAAGAAGTCCAGCAAGTTTAGCAGGCAAGATCTGCCTTTCCATGTTGACAAGATCCATGAGGATTCTCTCCACAGTCTTGCAGATAAAGCTGGTTAAGCTTATGGGTCTATAGTTCCCGGGGTCACTTGAGGGATCCCCTTTGTGCAAGGGGATTATAGCTGCTGTTTTCCACTCAGCAGGAACAAAGCCAAAGTTTAGACTGAGATTGAACACTGTGCTTAGCAGTTCCATTAACTCCGGTTTTGGACCATTTAATAGTCCTCCTAGGATGTTTTCCGGTCCCATACAGGTTGTGTTTTTTGCCTTGGAGAGTGGGGCTATGACCTGCTGCCTGGAGATACTAGGCAGAGGACTGGTGATGGCTATGTTATGGGGTCTGATTGGTGGGGACAGGGGGTGAAGTTTTCACCAAATCTGTCCATTAGCAGGTTGGCAATGTCCTCAGGTTCAGTATAACTGGTACTGTTCACAGCTAGTTCGGCACAAAGCTGGGCCTTCCCTTTTAGATTTCAGATGCAGCTAAATAATGCTTTATGATTTATCTTAGCTAGGGATGCTAATTTAGCTTCATGATTAGCTTTAGAGAAATTTACAAGATGTCTAATCTGCTTTTTTATGCTTTGGAGGAGTTCTTCCTTTGTTAGGACCATTCCTTATTGTTTTGACAGCAGTTTCCTTCTCTTACTGTGTAACCTATTTATGCTGGATGTCCACCAGGGTGGCTTACTTTTTTTCATGAGGCTCTCGATTTGATCTGTTCTGGTACAGATGAGTATATACATTTATATAGTTTTTTATACAGGACATTTGTGTACAGCTCAGCATAGGGGTCACTACTGTCAGTGTTGGCAGGACCTCTGATACCATAACACAGTAGGCTACACTTTGCTTCTGCAGAAATGTTTTAACCTTTTTGCTCCTGAGAGTGGGTGAGGCACAATCATTACTTCTAACGAGACTGATTTATAATCAGACTTTACCAGAGAGAGAGGGCCCCACATATGGGGTGGTTGGTAAGCACTATGTCAAGGATGCTAGAGCCTCTTGTGGGGGTGCTGACTATCAGCTCCACAGCATTTTTGGTAAAGTCCAGGAACCTTTGGGCAAGCACGTTTGTGCTCATACACGTTACCTAACTGTTGAAAGGACAGTTGAAGTTACCCATGACCAGGGTACTTGGCTGTACTGACAGTGACTCAAGTAGGTCCAGGTAGGCTGTGTGGTTTTTGTGGTTCAGGGTGGGGGACCTATAGCTAACAATGATGTGGAGGGGGCCTTTCCTACAGTTAGTTGGAAATGGAGTAACACTAGGAAGTCATACAGTTTAACCAGTCTAGAGGTGTATATGTCTTTAATGAAGATGCATACTATTCTGCCCTTGTTTTTTTCACGTTCACTGTGTGGTCTGAATGTGTGGACGGCATTGTAGCACTGCATGGTCAGGGTACACTCTGAGGCCTTGAACCAGGTCTCTGTGACTGCACAGACATCGGCATCTCTCAGGGTGTGAAGTGCTTCAAGTGAGTGCAGTTTCTGATTTAGACTCCAAGCATTCAACATTGAGTTTGTTTCTACAGGATATTTTTACATTGGAAATTTTGTTCTTATGACATTGCCTAAAAAAACAACTCTATGGGGAGACAATTACCTTTTTGCCAGCAACCTAAAGCCTAGAGGCAACAGGTGAAGACCATCTCTGGCAAAGCAGTGTGGTCTGTCGACCAAATCATCCCAAGCTGTCAGATATGGATCCCCCTGGATCAACACCAGAGGCTAAGCCACTTGTTGAAGTCAATCATTTTTTGTTTGTATTGTGGCATCATTCTGGGTGAGGGAAGAATGCTGTTTAATTGTTTTCATAACTTAATGTTCTTTACTCCACTAGCTGTTTTGACACTTTTACATGTTAATTCAACACCAAAAACTGGCAGGGAAGTTGAACAGTGCAAATAAATGTGGACATGGAGTTCTTTCTTTTTGTTACCGGGTAAAACCTTTTCAGAAGTGGCCTCTCCTGTCAGGAAGTACTGTCTAATTAAACAATGCTCAGAGTCGCACAGTAGGCATAAACAGGGTGGGAGAATCAAACCATGAGGGCAAGGAAGCACTTAAATACAGTCTTAATCCTCCCCACTAACTGCCACTAATAAGGACTCGTGGACATATACTGGCCGGTTTACTAATTAAAAAAAAAGGAAAACATGACAGGTTGCCTGGCTGTGGCAGCAGCAACATACACTTATCATAGGCACTTTTTCCAAATTACTTTCCAAGTGCTCCACTCTCCACTACCAGATGAAGTAGCTTAGTAAATAACATTACTTTGTTTTCAATAACATTTTTATATGGTTAGGATTACAACTGGAAAGCATCTCACGTCTATATAATTTTCTTTCCATTTTTCAGGCAATTCTGGGTTAAATGGTTCCTCTTCAGGAGCAACCAGTGACTAGAAGTATAAGCAGTTGACCTGATCTCCTCAGAGTCACACAGTAGGCAAACTGAGGTTGAGGGAATCAAATCATACTGAATACTCAGGAAAGTAGCTCTTTAATAAAAACAGCTGCACTAAAGCCCCGCTTTACATAGCGGCTGTAATTTGCCAAGGAATTGCGTTTTGCACAATTTTTTTTCTGATTTAAAAAAAGGAAAGTGTTTATGTACAGTAAATGCATATGTAGTGTTAAACTGTATTTTGACTTTCTAAATTAGCTGAATAAATGAAAACGCTGTCTCCTAGCAAAATAAAAGTAATTGATGTATTTCTGATATTTTAAGACTGCTTTTATTTTAGAAATATTTGAAAGTGTGTTTTTTTTTGTATAAGAGTTCATAAATTAAGGTATGCTTGTGTTTAATCCAGAAGTTACGTTACAGCACAGACACCACATCAGCATAAAGGGCCAGCCTAGAAATCTGATGACATCTTAAAGTGTTCATTGAGTTGGAATTGCATATATGAATGTTACTTTATTTCCTGCTGGAAAATATTCAAAATTACTCAAGAATTAAAGGAAAGACAGTCAAGAAAACAAATACAACTTAAAATGATCACACAGGTTAGCATATGCTTAAAACATTATGGAAGGTGAATCCATAAGAATGTCTATTTATAAAGCTGTGGAATCCCTGAAATAACTTGTGGTGCTGAAAGAAGTGGTCAAGAGAGACAACAGAAGGCAGTGCAGTGGGGTCAATGGATGGTAAACATCCCAGGGCCCAGGCAAGGTATTTGTGCGCCAGTGGTGCAAAAGGCTGTGGGGGTTCTACTCCTACACCAGGAAAAGGGAATGCTGCCACTGCTGTGCAGCATAAGGAGGGTACTGTAACCCTGAGTGTGCAGACCTTCAGATGAGACATTAAACTGAGGTCCCATTTGCTTGAGTTGGTGGTAGATCAGGTGGATGTAGAAGATCCCATGGCATCTATTTAAAAGAGTAGGGATCCTTTACGTAATACATCATAAAAATATTACCTACATTACAGTTACAAAATGTACATATTTAAAAGCAGATACACTCATTTCTATTATTTTTTTTTACTATTCATCATTTTTCTTATAACCCTCTCATTTTTATTCTTCCTTAATTGACCTCCACTCCTCCTTCCACAACCATAATCTGATTTTTATCAATATATCTGCCAAAATGCATTTCCCATTAACAAAACTTCAGTCTTTTATTCCAAACAACTCGTACTAAATAAAATAATTTATACATATTCTTTCTTCTTATTCTTACAATATGCATACAGTCATATTGATATTCACATCAATATTGCTTGTCATTAATATTCTCAAAAATTTTCTTCACCCAACTTCCCCACAGTTTCACCACTCTTTTACATTTCAAGAAATATGCTGTGTTCTCTCTTCCCCTCCACAACATAAAGACAATCGTTCTACTTTCTTTTCATATGGGATATTCCTCTTTGCTGGTAACATATTTATTACCAGTCTCTACAGGAAATCCTGACTCTCAACTACCTTGGCACACTACTTTTTTCTTACTTTAATGGCTTTAATCAATTCTTCTGGAAAACTTTCCCATGCATTTATATAATAATAATACTGTTTCATCACATTATTAACTTATGAACATATGAAGTATAACATGTTCAAGCTTTATGGCTTTCATGGAACACTATCTCAGTAACTGCTGGATTAAACCATAGTCTCAGTCCCATCATCCAAAGACTTCTTAAGTTTGACTAGACAATGTGAACCTCTGATATATTTAAGTAATTTACTCCATAATTATGTCATCCTGTGTGTAAAATAAATAGTCTCTTTTTTATACAACTCTAAACAGAACTTTAAATTATGATGTTTATATATCTTTGGACTACAATATACTTCCAAACCCACTAAAAACTGAAGAAAATATTCATTAAATACCTTACAGGCAAATAAAAGTTGACCCCTGATATACGTATAAGAAAGGTATAAAGGCCTGCTGAAATACAACTATCTTTATACTTAACTGCTTAATATCAGGTATTCCTTTTGTAAATTTACACTGTAATGATTCAAAACAAGTAAGCTACTGATTAAGAGTACTGAACACTACATTGGTGTGATATATACCTTAAATTAATTAACTAGCTAAGATGACAACCTCTCTCATTTAAGAATCAAACCTGTTTCAAGACCTTATTACAGATAGCTCTCACATAATTATCAAAACAAAGAGAGAAATCAATCAGTATACTAAGATACTTATATTCATTAACTTCCAATAAATCAAATGTTGGCAATGTAATAGATCACTTTAATTTTTGTTTACCAAATGACATTACACTTTTTCTCACTAAAACAAAGACCAACTATACTAGCCCACTTATTTAAGCATAGTAAATACCTAATAGTTAAATAATCTTTTAAATTTTTTAATCTGGAGATAAGATAGCACTACAAAATTATCATCCATTAAGTCTAACACTTTGATGTGAATGCTTTGAGAGCTGTATTAATGAAATTGTACTTAAAGAAAAGCTTGTGTCGCTTGATATTTTTCAACGTGGATTTTTGAAAGGCCATCCTGCACTCACTAATTTGTCAAGCTCTGTGATTACATCTCTAGGGCTATGGAGATGGGAATTAGTACAGGCGTAATCTATTTTGGTTTAACTATAGCTTTTGACGGTGTACCATCCCATACTATTGATTTCGCATTGGATTAAAATATTCATGTAGGTGGAATAGTGACTGGCTCAGAGGCAGAAATCAAAGAGTAGTGATTCAAAGAAAAAAAAATCAGATACAGCACTGGTGAGATCAGGTGTTCCTCAAGGATCTGTGCTTGGGCCTTTGTTGTTTAATATCTGTTTTGCTTCTATTCTACATGATGATCATTGTTGGTTGGTTTAGTACACAGACTACTATAAAATTGGCTGATAATTTTGTAGTGCTATCTTATCTCCAGATTTAAAAATTGGAGTGACTAATGATTCCTTCCAAGATTTTGGAATGCATCCATTATAGATCATAGAATTAAATGTCCTAGTTAAGATAATCACTACATAGTCTTTTTATATTAACCAACAAAATCCCAGAAATACAATCTGGTCCACTCAATGTATAAAATTTAATTTTATTTAAGACTTTTAATAACATCTCTTTAGTAATATTAAAATAGAATTAATATGACTGGTTTCATTCTTGAAGGAATTTATATTTATAGATAATTTTGCTGGTGTTTTGCAATCATTTGCCAGCAAGTTTTCATATTTTACTTTTTTTTTCATTTCTTATACTTAGCAATAATTCTTTGCTTCTCAACCTTGACTTCATTTTATTAAAGTTATTTGGAAACTTGCAGCAAATGCAACTTTTTTCCTGTTATACAATCTGTTCAAATTACAATTCCACTATACTGGGAATTTATTTTCTAAAATTTACTGTTCTACAGCAAGTTGCTCCAACTACACTGTTATACAACAGGCATTCTACATCATTACCCCCAGTAACTTACTCAGCCAACACTACCCAATCCAAAGACAAATTATTCTTTAACTGGTGATAATCAATTAGAAAACAATTATGTTTGATGCATACTCTTGGTTCACCCTTGGCAACTATATCAAATTAGAAGGATAAATGATCAGATAATCATATAGGGAATCTGGATATTTTCAATTAAAACTGGATTACCTGTGCTTAAGTCTACAATATTACTACCTCAAATCAGTTCCAAAATCTGTTGTGCAATAGGACACTCTAAAATCTCAATACATTTTCTTTCCCAATTATTTCCTCCTCCATTTACTTGCCAATCAATTGTAGGATAATTTAAATGACCTATCAGTACAAGATTTCTATAATCTACATTCACATTTGATTTAGATAATTACAGTGAGTATTTAAATCCATTGTACATGTATAATAAATTATTAATGTCATAGGACCATGAAACAATATTCCATTAGCTTGGACTATTACACATTACAGCTCGACAACTGTCTTTACAAGTTTACAAAAAATGTAATTCTAACTCATGAAGTTACACCTTCACCTCTCTTGCTTATTTGTAAACATTCAAATGTGTCATACCCTGGTATTTGCAAGTCAGATTTATTTATTTTATTCAACACTTGTTTGCCAGGATGGTTCGACTGGACAAGTGTCAATTTTCAGTGGAGTCCTGGGGAGAAAAACTCCATAAGTTTACAGAGAGAAGAAAAATTTACAAAAGAGACATTACAGAGTAGTAGCATACAGACTGTAGACTTTGCAGCTGTTAGTATACAATAAGAAGATATTACCCCTTTTGGTTGAAAATACAAGTGTATAAAATATACAATGAGAGCAGACAAGAACCTGGTAGAACATTGCAAGATATTTCACAATTGAATAAGAGTATATAAATAGTTTCCATATATACATGCAAGCAAATATACATGTAAGGGCATATATATATATATATATATATATATATATATATATATATATATATATATATATATATATATATATATACATACACACACACATACACACACACAGACATACATACACTCGTACACAGGTTATTGCTCACATATGGATAGGTATAGTTACAGCGTGTTGTTTGCGTTGTCCAGGACAGATGAGCTGTAGAAATAGTGGGTGTATGAGGCTTCAGGGGGTCAATTACAGTTACATAGATGGTTGGTGAAGAGGTATGTTTTAAGCAGACTTCTGAAGGAGGGTGTGGAGTTTTGTAGTCTGGAGGTAAAGGGGAAGGCTGTTCCACATTTTTGTTATTTCATGGGCAAATAGTGATTCCCTGGAGTTGTTTTTGCATGTGATGGTTTCGATTAAGGCTTTGTTGGGAGCAGGAGCAGCCTTAGGTCAACTGGTGCCCTAGGCAAAAGGGCTCCACAGCGCCCCCCACCACACAATCTGGTGCCCCCATCCTAGTCTACTTACACCAAATAAATATTGGTAAAGCGTCCCTACTAGAGCAGCGCCCTAGGCGGCCGCCTAGTTGGCCTATGCCTAAGGCAAGCCATGGTTGGGAGTACCAAAGTTGTCTGTTTGAAATTAATTCCATGCCTCGGTAACAGCAATAAACCTATAACCCTCAAAGTATAGTACATTTTAACTCACTTCCTTTGTTGCCCAGGCTTTGGGCATTAAAACAGAAACACTTTAAAGATTCACTATATTTCCTGTTTATATTGCACAAATGAATATGCTCAGGTGAGACATTAAACAATTTCAGCACAATTCCAAAACAGGCCTGACAGAATCTTAGATAAACAGCAATTAATATGAACTCCATCCCTTGAATATCTTAGAAAATCATAGGCATAGTTTTTCCAAATTTTATTAATTTAATATTGTAGATAAAACAAAGTTGTCTTATCCAATTAAATAATGTTGCCTTCAACCACTGGTAATCCAACCAACACAAGCTAGGAAGGATTTCACATAATGCAAATTCTGGATTTAAAGTTTCAAAATACTCAATTTTATCAATAACTGCATTTTTTATCTTATTTAATGGTGTATACTTTAAATCATTAGCACCTCCCTGCAAAATAAATTTAATAGAGGTTAGTTTGATCCTAGTTAACCTTAGTAACAAATCTAAATGATCAAATAACTTCAGCCCTGGTAAAAAGGAAACTACAATATACTCTTTATTCAATTATGTTATTTGGTTAGTAATACATTTTACATGCAAGTCTAAAATTAAAAGTAGCCCAGAACATCATTTTCCACTGTTATCTGTTATAAAAATAAAACCAATCATTATCTTCATCAATTAACCTTCCACAAACTCTTCCTTTAAGCTTTCTTATGCATGAGATCTCTTGCAAACCTTCATTCTACCCATTAATGCAATTACTAATATCACCATAGTAAGGGCTTGTATAAAATACTACCAGTTAAACATTTTCCTCCAAACATTGTGTAGCCAAAACAACATCTTGTTTACTAGAATTAATCAAACATTGATGTTTACTTGCATAAGCTGCTTCACTCTCATTTAATACCTTCTTAGCATTAGCAGATAGAGACCCCCATGATGTAAACCTCTTACACTTCAAGCTATACCCTTTCAAACCAACAAATCATTATTCAAATTATCTACTCTTAGATCCAAGTTTCTTTTTTTATTCCTGGTATCAGCTACAGCTTTGTCAAATTTTCTAAAAGATTCAGAAAAAAATTCCCCAATAACTGAAATTCTATGATCATAATGTTCTACTTCACAGTTATTTTTTTATACTTTGAAACGTTGGAACAATCTGATTTGTTAGGACAAGAACTCGCTACTCCCGTTATTATAGCATGTTCAAAGTTATACATACATATCCTTGAAAGAGAGAACATGACCAATGAGTTATCCACAAAAATCCTTAAATCAACCAAATCTTTCCTAGTTTGTTCCTATTGTTCCTTATCAACAGATAAAACTGTCTCATATCAAATAACCCTTAATGAACTTAATTAAATTTCTTCTACTAAATGTGTCAAAGACTTACTAACATTCTTCTTTTTCTTCAGTCCATTACTATTCCCAACTTTTTTCTTCCTCTTAACTGGAGTTTTAACTGGCTTAAAAAGTATACTTTTCCTGGTTCACTTTCAATCGTGATCATTATTTAACTTCCGAATGATCTACCTTACCCTTCCTTGTTTCCATCCTTACTTTCTCAATGTCATTAATTTTTATATCCAAATGTTCTGACTGCCAAGTTTTAACAAACAGACTTCAATCTGCATATACATTCAGTTTTAGAATTAATTTACAGTTTAAAAGTAAAACTCAAACTCTTCCAAACATTTACAATTAATACACCTTTTTCACAATCATCATTTATTACCTATACTCCATAAGCTAGACATTTACTTGAATATTTCTGATTAATCAAATCTTCAAGAACATATGAATTTAAAGAATCCATAATAATCAGTTGCAAACTCTTACATTCCTGTACTTTAATATATCAAATACGTTTTTACCTATAACTATTTAAAACCACTTAACAGCAAAATATAACTCCTGCTCAAGAGCAGGACAGTTATATTTCAGCACACAGCCCCAGACAGGAAGACATGCCTTCCATCATTAAACAGCATGTACTTTCAGTGCTATACAAGTACATAAAACAAGAAAATCAAAGTTTCTTCATATGTGTCCTTAAAAAGGAAAGCAAGGGAAGAGTGCATGGCACATCAAGCACCACCAAACAGCAGAATATACTGTCTGCTCAATAGAACAGTTATAGTTCAGCTACTGTTCCTCTTTGCCCAAGAGGATCACCACTTGGGCAGTTGTGTCCTTCAAAAATGGCAAATGTCCTCAGATTCTAAAATTAAAAACATTTCCCAAGTTTTCTTTAGTAGTTGTGTAAAACAGTTTTGCATTTGAAACACCTAAATCTTATATGAAACAGCATAAGCAACTCAAATGCTGCAAAATTAAGCTACTACCTTGTCAAAAAATGAAGCTCTTTAGCTACACTGTCCAAAGGTTTGGCTTGTCCCACAAAATTTCACATTTTCACAGAAAATGTCTCACTTTGGGCATTTGAAAAGGTGGCAACCCTGAGTCCAGCACACAGCCACAAATAGGAAGATACCCCCCCCCCCCCCATTAAACAGCACATACTTTCGGTGCTTTACAACTAATGACATAAAAAAAATCCAAGTCTCTTCACCTGTGTCCTTAAAAGGACAGCCAGGGAAGAGTTTACAGTAAACACACCAAGTACCATCAAACAGCAATATATTGTCCTCTCAAGACAAGAAAGTTATAGTTTAGCACACAGCCCCAAATAAGAAAGACCCCCCCATTAAACAGTATGTATGTTCAGTGCTTTACAACTACATAAAATAGCAAAATCAATGTCTCTTTACTGTGTCCTAAAAGGACAGCCAGGGAAGAGATTACAGCACACCAAGCACCGCCAAACAGCAGAATATAGTGTCCTCTCAAGACAGGAAAGTCACAGTTCAGCAAATAGCCACAAATAAGATGACAGCCACCCCATTAAATAGCACACATTTTCAGTGCTTTACAACTATATAGTAATGTCTTTCGGCTGTTCCCGGTTAGGGGTTGCCACAGCGGAACACCGGTCCGCTAATGACTGCCATGGATTTTCATGGTGCCGAGGTGCCAGCCCGATGCCAAACCTTCAAAGAAGGCACGCCCATTCATGCACGCACCTACCTGCATGTCTTTAACGTTACTTGACCACAGGGAGGACATGCAGACTCCACACAGAAGGCGCTCCAGCCGAAAATCGAATGGGAGGACCTCTTCCTGTGAGGCGACAAAACTACCTGCTGCACCACCACGGCCCTCGCTTTACAACTATATAAAATAGCAGAATCAAAGTTTCTTCACCTGTGTCCCTAAAAGGAATGCCAGATAAGAGTTAACATCACACCAAGAGATTGTGCTCATTTATTCTGCTCTTCCCTGTGCCTAGCTTGGACTCCTGCGACTACAAGACCCTTGGGGGTTGCATCTAAAGCCATCGGTGGACACACAAATTTTTTTTGCAACTATCTCAGTGCTATTTAACAGTTCTGTGCTACATTTATTGATTTGTTTGAATTTATCACTGCTTTTCAGCCTGTACTTGTTAATAAAATGCCATCTGTTTGTTACTGTTCTGCTTTTAGTTTATTTTAACAGTAACCAGATATTACTAAATCTCCTCTGACACTGTAAAAGCTGTTGTGAGTTTACCAATGTTCTCCTCAGTTTGCCAAAATGTTTATAAGTTTTTCAGAGTTTTTACATGTTCGTAGAATTTTTCCCACATTTGTGCACATTTTTCTTTATTTGGGAACATTTCTCAGGGTTTGTGAACTTGTTTTCATGGATTTCTGCCTTTTGTCGTAAAGCATTTGTTACTGCACCTGATCTTAAAACTGGTTAATTTTACATTAACAGGGTTTTATTTTGCACTTTTGTGGGAGCAGAGGGCTGATCCATCCAAGCTGGGAACTGCTGGTGGAAGGCTTACTGTGTGATTATCCAACTGGCTTGAGGGCTTAACTGTCTTTCAACCTACTGGTATAAAACCTTTTGTTTGCACAATGTGTAAACATGGTTATCATTGCCTTGCACATACGCAGACCTCTTCGATTTAAAATCCTCTATAGGAAACATTCTCCACAGTCAACCACTGTTCAAAGCTGCTTAAAGAGTTGCTGGTTTGTGCAAAGATCAGCACCACTGCAGGTCACCCTATAATATACTACTAAACATACTCAGATGTTTAAGTGACTCTCCCCCTACTCTTTCCCAGCCACTAAGAATCTAGTATTATGGATTGTCACTTCCCTGTCATCATTGTTTCTGACCTGGTGGATATGGGCATCCTAAAGCAGTATAACAACTACTGCATGTTCACTGACAGCCACTTAATTTTAGAACAGACAAATGCAGTACGAGAGAGCTGTAGATACACAATGAAAAATGCAAACTCGGTTGTTAGCATTACACCCAAAACACTCACTACCAACACTAAGGAACAAACACATACACCCACATATGTGGAAGTACTCACATGTAAGCCACCCAAACCTCCAAGGCCTCCTAAAATCCTCTCTCAGTGGCCAGGTGCCCACTCAAGATGACTCACACAACACATAACTCTGAAAAATCACACTAGCTCCATTTCCAAGCCCATAGAGCAACATACTACACAGCCAAATATTCTAGTTCTTGCAGATTCCATTGTAAGACATCCTGATGTCCCCCTTACCAGGCTAAACATGGAGAAGATCGCAGTGAGCTGTCTGGAGCCAGGATCCACCAAATCACACATGCACTTACAGTGAATATAAAAAGTGTACACACCCCTGTTAATATGCCAGGTTTTTGTGATATAAAAAATGAGACCACAATAAATCATTTCAAAACTTTCCCCACCTTTAATGTGACCTATAACCTGTACAATTCAACTGAAAGACAAATCTGTTAGGGAAAAAAATATAAAAAATAAAACACGTACAATACACTGGTTGCATAAGTGTGCACACCCTTAAACTAATACATTGTTGAAGCAGCTTTTGATTTAATTACAGCATTCAGTCTTCTTGGGTAGGAGTCTATCTGCATGGCACATCTTGACTTGGCAATATTTGCCCACTCTTCCTTGGAAAAGCACTCTAAATTCGTGAGATTGTGAGGTAACCTTTTGTGCACAGCCCTCCTCAGGTCACCCCACAGATTTTCTATTGGATTTAGGTGTGGGCTCTGGCTGGGCCATTCCAAAACTTTAATTTTATTCTGGTGAAGCCATTCTTTTGTTTACTTGGAAGTATGCTTGGGGTCATTGTTGTGTTGAAAGGAGAAATTCCTCTTCATCTTAAGCTTTCTAGCAGACACCTGAAGGTTTTGGGCCAAAAGTGACTGGTATTTGAAACTGTTCATATTTCCTTCCTCCTTGAATAAAGCTCCAGTTCCAAATGAAGAAAAGCAACCCCAAAGCATGATACTGCCACCACCATGCTTCACCGTGAGGATGGTGTTGTTTTGGTGGTGTAAAGTGTTGTTTTTGCACTAAACGTACCTTTTGGAATTGTAACCAAAAAGTTCAAACTTGGTCTCATCAGACCATAACACATTTTCCCACATACTTTAGGGAGACTTGATGCATTGTTTTGCAAATTTTAGCCGGGCCTGGATGCTTTTCTGTGTAAGAAAAGGTTTCCATCTTGCAATCCTACCACACAGTCCAGACATATGGAGAATATGGGAGATTGTTGTCACATGTAGTACACAACTAGTACTTGCCAGAAATTCCTGCAGCTCCTTCAGTGTTGCTGTAGGTCTCTTGGCAGCTTCCCTGACCAGTTTTTGTCCTATCTTTTAATCAATTTTGGAGGGACATCCAGTTCTTTGCAACATCACTGTTGTCCCATATTTTCTCCACTTTTTGATGACTGCCCCAATGCTGTGGAAATTCCTTTGTAGCTTCTCCTGACTGATACCTTTCAACAATGAGATCCCTTTGATGCTTTGTAAGCTCTCTGCGAACCATGGCTTTTGCTGTCGCAGGCAAGTGAGTAAATGTCAGGAAAATCCTACTAGGACAGCTGAACTTTATTTGGGGTTAAACAGAGTCTCTTTAATTGATTGCAGGTGTGTACCCAAGAATACTAAATGCTGTAATTAAATCAAAAGGTGTTTCAACAAAGTATTATTTTAGGCGTGTGCATACACAACAAAGTATTAGTTTAAGGGTGTGCACACTTATGCAACTAGCATATTGTACGTTTTTTTATTTTTTATATTTTTTCCCAACAGATTTGTTTGCTTTTCAATTGAATTGTACAGGTGATAGGTTACATTAAAGGTGGGAAAAGTTTTGAAATGATTTATTGAGGTCTCATTTTTTATATCATAAAACCTGGCATTTTAACATGGGTGTGTAAACTGTAGGTTTTTAAACCACAAGTACCAGTAGGACATGGTCACAGCCCATGTGGGCATAAATGACCTAAAACATGATGGGGCTCCCTAAATGTGTGTACCAGGTGGGTATGAATCTGGCCTCGAGTAGCATCCTACCTTCACCAATGAAGATGCCACAGTACCAGCAAAGAAAATACTGACTTCAACAACTGGCTTAGTTTCTGGTGTCACAACAAGGGGGGTCCAAAATCTGTAAGCCTAGGGACACATGATCGACAAACCACAATGCTTTGACAGAGATGGTTTGCACTTGTCACTACTTGGCTCCCTGAAACTGACAAAAAACTATCCCAATACTGCCTTTTTTAGGCTGTGCCAAGTTGTTAAACTCTCCAATATAATAAAAATCACTCATGACACCTAAAGGTACTGCTGCTCACTGCTAGGACTTTACATAAAAAAAAAACTACACTCCCTGGAAGCACTCCTCACCATGGAGAACCTAAACATATGTGATGTCACACAGTTCAGAACCATGGAGAGCACCCAGGCTATCAAAGGCTACAATGCCTTTCATAGATTTTGATCCCCATCAGGTCAGGAAAAAACAAAGGGAGGAGGTGTCTCATTGTTCATAATGGACAAGTACTCCACTAGACTGGTACAACAACATGACTCACTTGAGCTGCTCCAAAAACATGACTCACTTGAGCTGCTCCAACTAACTACAGGTGCGACCCCCTGTCATACTCTTGCCAGCTACAGATCCCCTAACATGAATCTGGAAAACTATACCTCCTACCTAAACCTACTGGAATCTCTTAACATTTAGCCTGATACCATACTTATGGGTGACTTCAACTACCCTTCCATAAACTGGGAGACTTATACAACCCATAATTCACTTAATTCACTTGAGGTTTTTGGACTTCAAAGCAAACACCCTTGTTCAACAACAACTAGAGGTACAAATATCCTAGACTTGTTTATCGTGAACATGGGGGGATGCTGTTCCCTCACATGCATTAACTCCTCCCGGGTAAGATCTGACCACAAATGATTTCCTTTAGTATTAAAACTAACCTAGAACCCTCATAAAACTCCAGACCAGTTAAGAACTTTAAGGCCAATTACCTCAAAATAACAATTTATTAAGCTTACAAACTTGGATAACACTGAGGCCTACTCTGTGCTGTACACAAAAGCACTATACAACTACATTCATAGCTGCATAAAGGAGACCGTACCTGTTTGAGTCAAACATATGATTACTGACAGAAATAAACCATCCTGGTGGACCCCCTGGCATAAAACTGGCTGTTAAAGTAAAAAAAAAAATCCTCCCTAAATCCAAGAAGTAATAAATAGTGGAAAAATACACTCCCAGTCTAAACAAACAAATTAGAAAGCTGGTCAAATCTGCCAAAACAAACTATGAGGCAAAGAAAGCCATAAGGCATTTTTTTTAATTATGTTTGAAACCTGAGGGGAAATGCTCAGCAATGTGTCAAGTTAATCATGAATGGCAACACTTGCACTCAACCTGAAACTAGAGCAAACCTGCTGGCTGACAAGTTCAGTTCAAACTTCTCCTCCCCCATCACCTCCTGCCACAACCAAAGAGATACCTGCAATCAGCCCCTTCCCCACTGGTTATTAGGGGGAACAGGTCCTTAGCGTGCTTGTTAAAGTCAAAAACACAACTTTCATGGGTCCCAGCAACATCCCATGCTGCTTCTTAAAAAGCTTAAAACAGAATCTATCACGGCCTCTGGAAAGTGTCTTTAACCACAGCTTCCGGGTGGGCTTTGTACCTGAAAAATGGAGGACTACAACAATCATCCCTCTGCACAAGAGGGGACTATCAACTGAATCAAGGAACTACAGACCTATAAGCTTGACCAGTCTTATCTGCAAAGCCACTGACAGACTTATCATGGACCTGATCAATAAGAACATAGGAAATATCCAAACACTGGACCAAACCTAATTTGGCTTTGTTAAAGGGAGGTCTTGCCTGCTCAATCTGGTAGACTTCTTTGAGAAAGTCACCACGGCCATGGATGAGGGTAAAATGGTACACACTGCTTAAGTACACCTGGCCGAAGCTTTCAACACAATCCCCCACTCGGGGATCATAGATAAACTTACTGAGTTAGGCATAAACTCTTACATTGTCAGCTGGATAGCAAACTGGCTCACTGACAGGATACATGTTGCCCTGATAGGCGAGTCCACTTCTGTTAAGAAACCTGTTACAGGGCTCAGTGTTGGGACTCCTCCTGTTTGGTATATATTTCTCAGAAGTGTGGGCCAATGTTGTGGACCTCTGGCTCACCAAGATTGCCAATGACTATACTTTGGGAGCAATCACAGAATCCCCAAATGATGTTGGCATCCTACAAGAGACCTAAAAATAACAAATGACTGGTGCCAAAACCAAGGTCTGAGACTAAATGCTAAAAAATTTTAATAATACCATTTGGTAAATCAGATATCCCTGCAAATTATAATATTGATAGCACACCCCTAAAAGCAGACTCAGTGGTGAGGGACTTAGGAACACAGATGGATAGTAACCTAAACTTTGATCACTAGGTAGCTACATTAGTGAGGAAATCCTTCTGTGTGGCTTAACTTTTAAGTAATGGCATGGCATCAAGGTCAAAGGAAGTCATAGTGCCATTGTACTCGGCCCTCATCAGGCCCTTAATCAAGTACAATGTTCCCTTCTGTATGTACCTAACCAGGCACTTACACCAAATGGAGTGGCCTCAAAGATTTCTCACTAAAAAATAAAATAAAAAAAAAATAAAAAAATAAAAAATTACACAGTGAAAGACAGGTCTTAAATGGACAATTTAAAAGCCCCACTCCTTTACTCCATCTCATATCGTTCACTGAAATATGACTTATGCCTGACCTATAAGGCATTATCTCACCCAGCCCTTATGAGATGGTTACATATTCACAAGAAAAATTATACATGGGTTACACATTCCATGGATGTGAACCTTATTTGTGACTCTAAAAGAACTTGCTGGAGAGACAGATTCATATCCCAAAGGCTACCTTGTCTATGGAATAAATTTCCCATCTTTGTAAAACAAAGTCTCTCCCTCACTGTCTTTAAAAATAAATTGGATAAATGGATAGGGAAATATAAATTCACTCCTGGGGTACTGCTCATGTCCCTTATGGACAGAGGCAGCCTCTAAAATGACTCCGGTGGTCTCCCAACACCTAAAGACCAACTACCCCAATACTACCCCATACCATACCTGGGGAATGAAGACACAATATTGTCATATCCTGGGTATCACTGGCTAGGCGTGTAAGGGGCTCTTGCACCACTAGCCTAGTAATCACCTGTGAACCTATAAACCAAACAGCAGAATATAGTGTCCACTCAAGAAAAGAACAGTTATAGTTCATCACACAGCCCCAAACAGGAAGACCCCCCCCCCCCATTAAACAGCACGCACTTGTAGTACTTTACAACCACATAAAGTAGCAAAATAATTTTTTTTTCACTTGTGCCCTTAAAACGACAGCCAGGGAAGAGTTTACAGTGTACTAACCGCCATCACACAGTGCAGTATAGCTTCTGATCAAAAGCAAAACAGTTACAGTTTAGCAAACAGCCCCAAACAGGAAGTCATGCCCCACTATTAAACAGCACGTACTTTCAATGCTATAAAACTAAATACTGTGTCCTTAAACTACTACATCTTTGAAACATGGATGCCAGGAAATTCACCTTGAGAGTGGAGTGAAATGAAGAGCTAGAGATGAATCTGAACTTCCATGTTGGGAATGCAACTTAGCTATGACTGTAAAGAATCAATTATACTTCTTTGTAATACACAGTGATTCAGCAGCTCTAACATACTTACTAGCTGCAGAAAAAAGTGTAGGGGTATGAAGTGTTTTATAGCTTTGAAATCTGCTACATACACAGCAATCAGATTCCAAGCGTCTCCTCTGACAGACTTCATCCATCCATCCTCAACCCCTTTTCCCATTTTGCACATGGGGTTGGGGTGTCACTTTTGCAGTTTCAAGCATCTCGAGACAAGGTTTACTCCACCGAGTGGCTAGCTCTGCCACAGTAGATCATTTGTACCACTCACTAGCACACACACACTCTCACCTATGGCCAGTTTAGAGTGTCCAATCAACCTACTGCATGTCTTTGGAACGTGGGAAGAAACTGAGCACCCTGTGGAAACCCACGTGACTGCAAGGAGGACATACAGACTCTGCACAGAAAGCACCCCAGCCAAGAATAGAACCACAGACCATCTTCCTGTGAGGCAACACTAACAGTTTTAAATATTAAAGCACTTCAATCTACCTTTTTGTATGACAGTGAAATGTGTTTTATAACTTTTAAAAGATTTATTTTTTTTGCTCCTGACACACTTTTGTGGTGGGCACTGTGTAAACTACAGCACGAGGCCACAGCTCTAAGCAATGTAAAACAAAATTTGCTATACACCTCTCCCATGTAAAACAAAATTTGTTATACACCTCTCCAAAGCCAGAGAGTTGCATAATAAGCTTGTCTTTTTGATAATTTTGGTGTTTAATCAGCATGCTCAATGAACTACAAATGTCTCCAAGAGTAATTCTGCAGTCACTGATCTTTGATCAGTCATCCGACACACTTTTTTTATCTTGTGTGACAGTGCTGGTGAAGGGCTCTTAAATATGTAAATGTAAGACTAAAGCATGGTGATAATGTAAACAGTAAGTCACGGATTAGGTAGAGGATATCTTTATCTGGCAAGGTCTGTTGCTATCTGCATTGTTTTTACTCCTGAGAAACAGCAAGTTTTTCTTGATACAATTCACTGCTGCACATCTGAACTCTTGTGGAAGTTAATAATCTCTGCTTACTCTGCTAATAAACTAGTGAAACTGCTAGAAAGTTAAAGCAAATGATAAAAAAAAAATACAAATAAAAAAAAAAAAGAAAGTTAAAGCAAGTCGCTAAAAGGCACAATTCACAAAACGCAGACATTTCATCCAGAATGATTTGATTTGTACATTCATTATTTTTCTTTACTGCTTTGGCATGCAATGCCTTCAAGAACCACCATCACCACCACCAACAGATCTTGATCACTACCCTTAATTCACCAGTAAACCAGAATTTTTTTTAAACAATTACATAACTAAATTCTACAACTCAAAATGTAAAACTTGTATCCTAAAGATATATAAAGGTCAGATTCCTAGTAAAAGCAATCAACAATTACACTTCACAAAAAGCTTTTCTAGATTATTTCATTACTCTACCATGCTGGACAGAAAAATATATTTTAAAATATTCCAGGCCCTATTTTTTTTTTTTTTTGCAATACGTTTCTTCATTGCTGGCAAAGAAATCTTGGAACAAATCTGATGCACAAAATTAAATTCTAATGTTCTGCATTTAAGTTCCAAAACTGTCAAATGAAAGTCACTGAAGCTTTCTCCTATATAAAGTGTAGAACAGGGACGGGAAAATAAAAAAAACAGTAAACCACTCAAGATGTTGTACAATCACATTGTCCAAAAAGAAGAAAAAGAAAAAAAAACACTTTCTCCATCCAATAGTACTTGTTTTTCCTACATAAGTTTGCAGACTTAACAATCCCTGCAACAAAATACCCCCTGCAATGCCAACACAAAGTGCTGCCACATTACTTATATAGCTATCTTTAGCAGACAATCACTTTAATAAACTTTTCTAGCAAGAAAATAAATTACATGGATTCCAACTACAACAAAACCAGTGTTTAAAGTGCAATGATGGCAAAAAGGATGACGTGGAATATTGCCATGTTTTATTCAATATCCAATCTAGATTACAGAGAATATACAGATGATACCAAATGGTGAATCCAAGTTGCGTTTATATTCAAGAACTTGACACTTGTGCATGTGACTCTGTGACAGCTTTCTACAAAGTGACAGCATAAGTTATACAGTTGTTTACAGTTTACAACACACCCAGCTAATCCCATATATTCACTTTTGTAACAGTTGTGCTGCTAACTCCATGTGTAACCTGCAAACTATATTTATAGCTTAAGTCTCATTAGATATCTGCACGGAATGCAGATTTGTGCCATTGTGCTAGTTTGCAGGACCTAACTTTCCAGTACAGAAAGGAAAGAAAGGGGAAAAAAACAAATATGTTAATGCTGTTTATCCTTAGATGTAGCCCTATTGTTCATTCTACAATACCCTACTTAGTCCAATTCACAGGTGTGAGGAAGCAAAAGCCTATCCTGGTACTTGGAACTAATCCAGTAAAAAAGGATCACCACTTCACCTATGTCTATGGCATATAGGAGGAAATGGAAGCACCCACAGGAATATGCAGGGAGGACATGCATGACTAAGGAGGCACTCTAGCCAAGAAATGAACTGAAGAAAAAAGTACTGTATGCGAACTGCTACATCACTGTGGTGTCCACTTAGATGTGGTGTTTAACCTTATAAAGACTTCCACTGGCACTGTTGCTGGACATGATAATAAACTGATAAATAATACGGAGCAAGGTTGAATGCCGAAAATACATACTTCAAACAAGTGTATGCTAATGGAGAAAACGTAATGCTATATCAGTATCATGCTGCAACATAAGCACGCTGGATAACAAGTACTAATGCACTTGTTTTGCTTTGCATGCTTAGAGCAAACAGCATGAGTAGAAATGGTGAACATTTCAAAAGAAGGGAAAAGGTCTACTTGAGAACTGCAGTAGGCATTGTCCTCCCACTATCCTCTTTTCCACCTATCCAAGGCTCCTAGGAGTCCCTTAGACATCTTGTAATTTATTACCAGTGAGCCAGTAGCCTGCTGGAAGACACCATCACCTCTTCACATATGGCAGTACTTACGAATCTGCTCTCTCATTATGCTGGCACCTTTGATCTTCTCTATCCCGCCAATCACACGCTTTAGTTTCATTCCTGGCACTTATTGTTTGTTTAGTGTGTCCATGTCATGTCTTCCTACCCCATCTTTAGATCAAGAAGTGCATCCCAGTATCCACAGACTTTAATTCAGAGATCTCCTCTGTTCCCTAAGGAAATGCACTGTTGGTGTGTAGAGTGTGGTTTCCAGAATGATGCAAACAATCTTCTGCTTCACTGACTGGCCATATAACCTTTCAAAAAACAGATGGACTAGGAATGGCATGATGGGATATTTCATCTTAGATCCTGCATACTGATCACTCTATAGATGATGTTCTGAAGAGGCATCCTGACCTATGATGCTTCAGTGTATGGCCACCTTCACCCAAAGTTCCTGTATTTTTTTTCAATATGAAACTAGATTGACAGCACATATGGAATAACTATAATGGCTAAACAAAAGGAAAGAAATTGCACACTCTTAGCTAGTACACTGCTATACAAAAGTTCTGGAAGGCAATTTTTTTAAGACAGACATCTGAAGCAGGTGCCCATGGATTTCCCTCAGCCTCCATTGCCTGTGTCACTTTGAGCAAGTCACTTAACCAGACAGCACACCATGCTAAGCCTGAAAAAAGTCTATGGACATCAATGCTCTATCCCAATTAGCAAATTTGTTGACCGGGCTAGTCCAGCTGGATATATGTCCATTTTCAGTGGAGGCCCGGGGAGAAAAGCTCCACAAATTACAACATAAAAGGTCAAGACAAAGACAATAACAGTATAATTTGGTACATAAGTTTTAACAATTATAGTACAAGCCTAAGATTATATATTTTATATTTCAGTAGGAAAAAGGAAAAATTTATCTAAGAATAGATGAATAAGACTAATACATTTGTATTAGAAATGGTGTAGTACAAATCTTTATAACATATTACAAAATTAGATACACCTAGTAATTTATGATAAGAGATACTAAGGTCTCACAAAAACCTAAGAAAGAAAAACACTGGAGATCAATAGATAGAGTATAGAAGAACAGCAAACAAGGATGGATTTCTAGTGTTATTTAACACATGGGTTGTGATACTATATGAAGGTGTTTGATCATTCCACAGTATATACTTATTTACACGAGAAAAAATCCTAAGGAAGGTTAAGCTCACTAAAAATTAGTGAGACAACACAAGATCATGATAGGCTAGGAATTGTGGGAGTCTAGTTAATAGTTAGATTCATAGGTTGGTACTAGGCTACTGGCCCTAGGGCCTATACAACCCTAGCCATAATAATTCCCTGTTTTTTCTAGCAGAATATTACTTCCCTGGACCACTGTCTAGAGCGACTGATGTGATCCCCTGGGTAAATTTCTTATCTTCCATCCACTCATCGAGGTTTTTTTTGAAGAGGGCCAAGGAGGCACTCTGCTTGACATGTATGAGCAGTCTATTCTAGAGTATGGGCAGCCTCTGGGTCAGGTACCTATCTCTCCAGCATGTCTTGTTCATTGTAATGTTGAGGTTTAGGTCCGTGGAGTGTGTGGCTCTCAGGGATTGGGATTTCTTTAAGTGTAGCATGTCCAACAGCTCTGGGTTTGACATGGCCTTGTATGTTAAGCAGAGATCACCTCTGAGTAGACTACATGTAATAGAGTACAGCTGGAGTTGTTTTAGTCGGTCAGCATAGAGCATCTGCTTTAAACCTGTGATTCTTTTAGTGAGGTACTTCTGCGGCCTTTCCAGTTGCTGCAGATGTCTTGTGAGGTACATACCAAATGGGACATTGTACTCAATGATGGGTCTAATGAGGGATGAGTACAGTGGGACAATGGCCTCTTTCTGGATGAAAAGCCCTTGGTGATGAGGTGAGCCACATAGAAGGATTTCCTGATTGTTGTGGCAACATGGTTATCGAAGGTGAGACCACTGTCCACCTGTGTTCCCAGGTCTCTTGTCATACTCTGTGTTTTGTGTGCTGCCACCTATGTGGTAATTCATGGATACATGTTTTTTCCCAAAGGGGATAACTATACACATCTTGGCACTGAGCCTGAGCCCATGGCTCTGGCACCAAGAATCTGTTTCTGTAAGGCCCTTTTGTAGAATATCAACGTCATTTGAGGATTCAATAATGGATCCCAGCTTGCAGTCATCTGTGAACTTGATCAGCCAGAGACCCTTAGTGTTGGCTTGTACCTCGGAGAATTAGATGCCAAACAAGAGTGGTCCTAGAACCGAACCTTGAGGCACTCCACTTGTCTGGAGTTGGATTTGGAGTCGGCTACTTTTACAGTGTGGGTTCTGTCAGTAAGCCAGTTGGCAACTCATTAAGTGAAGTAGGGATTAATGCCCAGCTTTGTAAGTTTATCTATGATTCCAGAGTAAGGGATGGTGTCAAAGGCCTTGGCAAGGTCGAAATAGGCTGTATGAACCACCTTACCCTCATCCACGGCTCTGGAGACTGATTCATGAACCCAAACTGGGTGGGATCCAGTGTTAGAAGGTTGCCAATGTCTTTGTTTATATGTTCCATGATAATACGGTCCATAGCCTTGAAGATCAGGCTCGTCAGACTGATGGGACGGTAGTTCCCAGGATCCAAACAGGATCCCCACTTGTGGATTGGAATGACAGTAGCTGTGTGCCATTCAGTGGGTACGAAGTCTGAGGTGAGGCTATGATTAAACATGACACTTAGGGGAGGTGCCAGTTCATTTTGTAATTCATGTAATACACAGCCCGGGATGTCATCTGGTCCCATGGAAGCTGTATACTTAGCTTTGGAAAGTGCAGATTTTACCTGTGTGGTCGTGATTACCAGTATCTGGCAATCTTTCGGTTTTGAGATGGGCCCTTTAGGGGGTAAGAGGGGGGTAGAGTTTGCACTGAATCGATCTGCCAGGATATTGGCAATGTCCTTGGGATCAGTATATTTAATGCCATTCTGTTGTAGCTCAGAGCACATTTGAGCATTGCCATTTAGATTCCTGACATAGCTATAGAATGGCATGTGGTTGCCTTTGGAATTTTTGGCAATTTTATTTTTGTAACTAGCTTTGGAGGATTTTATGAGGGATCTCAGCTTCTTGCTGAGGCTAGTAAGGGAGATTTGTATGTCCTGGGATTTTCCTTTTTTCTGCAACAGTTTCTTCCTTCTGTTGTATAGTTTGTTTATGGCAGGGGAACACCAGATTGGCTTCCTTTTTTTGGAGGAGAGCATCTTGGTTCTGTTTGGGATGGTACGATTCATGCATGAGTGTATGTGCTCGTACAGTGTTTTAGTGTACGATTCAGCAGTCGAACTTTCAGTTCCCGGCTGCATGGGTGCCCTGAAATTTGTCACTTCTGACTTGAGTAGCATGACGTTGGCCTTGGAGAAGTTTTTCACGGAGGTTTCCTTACTAGGGGGTGGGGGTGGGATGTCAAAGTTGATTAGCTTATGGTCAGACCTAACCAACGAGGGGGTGACCACTGGTGTGGAGCAATGATTTCCCATGTTGGTAATGACCAGGTCCAGGATATTGGTGCCCCTGGTGTAACTATGGATTAGTTGATCCAGGGCATGGAATTTATGAAGTCCATGAATCGTTGGGCAAAGGTATTGGTACGAGTAGTTTTCCCAGTTAATGGCAGGGTAGTTGAAATCACTCAGTATTAGGGTGTTTGGTTGAATCTTAACATTTTCCATTATGTTTGTAAAGGTGTAGTGAGAATCTTGGGGCAGGGTGGGGGATCTGTAGCAAGCGACAATATGAATTGCAGTCTTACCTAGTGTTAGTTGCACTGAATTTCAGATGCATTGTGTTGGGCAACTAGCCTGGAGGTGTGGATATCATTGGTTAATATGGACACTCCTCCGCCTTTAGTGTTTCAGTCCTGGTTTGGTGGTCGAAAAGTGTGGTAAGAGTTGTAGCCTGGTATTGCAGGTGTGCTCTGTGAAGCCTTGAACCAGGTTTCATAAAAAAAAAAAAAAAAAAAAAATTTTTTTGCAGTTATTTTCACATTGTGCCAACTAAGTGCAACATAACGTCCAGTTATTTTGCTAAATTGTTTAAATGTACAGACTAAGCAGAAAAGTACAGTCTGCACTATTTCTGACTTTATGCATATCCAACTAAACAGGCAAGAAAGCGGAACAGTACTAGTACAATTTAAACAGTTCTTGGATCCACCTTAAACTGTCTATTAATCTGGGTACAGGTTTACTTTCAGTCTTTTGAACTTACTGCCATAAGTTGCCACTAGTACATTTACTATATTCTAATAAAAGCATTAATACTGCAAATTAAATTATGCTTGCAAGTTAACTGTAGCAAAAATACTCAAAGGACATGCACCAACTAAACTAAAAAGCATCCGCACTCTATATTGAGTTTAGTGGAAAATTAATTACAGAACGCAGATAGATGATTTTATCATTTGAAATGTTACTTCAGAAGACTGAACATAGCTTCAGTTAAAACAAGAAGGGCACTGTGAAGTGTCTAGATTGTACAGTATGAAGACAGAAAAATAACTGGACATTACGTTGCACTTAGTTGGCACAATGTGAAAATAACTGCAAAAAAAATTTTTTTTTTTGACAAAACTAGAGAGGTAGAGAAGCTAGATAAAAACCTATAAGGCCAAATTACATAATACTTGCTGAGCTAACAGTCCAATGACATCACCTGAAAAAGGCTTTTTTAACCTTAAAGCAGCAGCCTCATTTAAACAGAATACATCAAAAACACCAACTCAAAGCTTTGCCCCCTTAACTCCACTCGGTTATAACAAACAAATTACTGAAGTAATCCTTTACTTCATGTACCTAGAAATCACAGCTGACCTAAGCCTGAACATTTTCTTGTACACTAATTGCAAAATAATCAAGTCTGGCAGTTAGCTTAGAGGATTAAAGATCTGTTAATGCACTGCTTTTTTGGTTAACAGAGGAGCAAGGTTTGATTCCCTCAGCTTCCATTGCTAACTGTGTGAATCCTATCAAGTCAATTAACCAGACATCACTTGTGGGATGAGTCTGAAAGAGGTCCGTGGAGATCTATGCTCTACCCTGGAAAACAAATACAAATAAAATAAACTCTTTCTGTCCGGCTGTCATAAAATCTCCTACATCCTAATTCCCGACGGCTAAATAGCTATGGGCAAAAATATTCTACAACTCCAAACTGAAATACAACCTAGCCTTGCTAGCATGAACTTCAAGAAAAAGCCTAAAATACCTCCAAACTCCAACATATTTTGTAGCTTTAAGCCTACTTTTGCCAAACTTCACTGTGTTATCCAGCATGCAAACTGGCTTCCTATAAATGAACATGCAGATCTCCTCCTCCTTAATCTTACCCCCAAGTTACTCTAGTAACATGCCCCCCCACCCCTTTGCACAGATTAGTCATTTTAAATAAGAAATATTAGCCATGCTCTACATCTGACAATGTTCCACTATTAACCAGAACTGATGCTTCTCTTTCTCCTTCAGATCACGCATTCTCAATTCTTGCACCTCAAGTCTGGGACTCGCTACCAACCGGTATCTAGCAGCAGCTACACATTTAGAAGTACATTAAGGGGCTGCCTGTCAATGCTTTAAAGTATTAGCAGTTATTCAACACATGTTCTACAGTCTATCCCATTACATCACAACTCCATAATTTATCCACAAATCTATTTGCTCTACTAATAAATTATTCGCTAACATTTATCAGCACCACTCATGGTTCTCTTTTCATCATAATGCAAACTCAAATTATTTCTATCCTCACTACTTGAGTGATGTGGCTTTAGTACAAGCACCTCAAGCAATCATTTTCAGTTAACTTTTACCCTGCTGGAAAGCTTGGCACCACCATTACCGTACATATGTAAAATATCATGAAATAAAGATCATCAATTTAATGTTACCATAACCCTCTGCCACTCATTTGTAATGCTATTTATGTGATAGACATCTGTTATGTAGTCTTTATAACCATGTGTTTTACTTGCACAGTGTTACATTTTATGATACCCTACAAAAATATTACTTGTCTAATATTTCTCAGGCTGTGGCTGCAATGTGCCCTTTATAGATCAGTTCACTACTAATTTTTTTTTTTTAATATAAGAAAATCTATTAAATAAATAACGCCAGCACAAATGGGTATAAGGTTACTTTTGAAAAATAATAGCTGTGCATAAGATCCCAAAAATGAATTGGTGGTACCAGCAGTAAATATCACAAGCATTAAGAGATGCATCGATAAAGAGAGGTAACAGAACTCTATGTGGCATTTCAGCTGCAGCAAAGCCAAGCAGAACTAGAATAAAAGGGTCATAAGACGGAGTGATTATGATTAAAGTATGCATTCCAGAGGTAGCTGCAAGGCTTACACTTGAGGAGATAATATATAACGTTCTTTATGTCAAATACTGTAGGTTCAATTCATGACTGAACAGAATGCTAGCTTCTAAGATGGTCAGTAGCAATGATATTCTGTTTTTCTCAATACAGGTTTGTGAGAAGTGCTCCGATTATGCTAAGCATGTTTTAAATTAGAAGGCACTATTTGCTACAACTTCTACCACGAAATCTTAAATTATGCAAAACCCCATTTAATTAGTAAAAATGAGCTCAAGCTTAATGAAGTTCAGAACCAATGAGAACTAACGATCCAGTTTCTGAAGCTACCGTACAAGGCAGACAGAAATGTTCTGAACCCAGTAAAGTATATTGTTGTTTTGCAAAGCAGTCTTACTACAGTAAAGTATAAGGACAGAATTTCATATGGATTCTGGTAGGAAACATTAGCAATGTACATCAGAGAAATTCTGCTCGATTTGAAAAACACATAGCACAACAGCAAAATGGTCATTCTTGTGAAAATATAAAGATGACATGAAAAAAAGTTGCTCTGTCAGAATAAACAGAAATACCTGACTGTACATCAGCAGAAAAAAATACAGCTACAATAATAGCTAGTAGATACAAAACAGCAACGGGATCTATGTAATGATAACTGAAAGGCATTTATGAAGGCAGAGATAAATGAAGCCCCAAAAGAGAGAGGAAAAATATGTTTATATTAGGAAAATGGTTGCACAAAAATCTATGGCTGACTGCTTCCTTGCCTTGTACATGACAAGTAACATCAAAATATGAAAGTCGACCTGGCAGATATAAAGAGCAGAAGAAAAGTAATTTAAAATAACATCTTGATAACATATTTTTTAGACAACAGTCCCCTAAACACCCTTAATAAAAATGCATAACTGCAGGAAAACATGAAACTTCTTGCTAGTTTTTGTATGTGTCTGACAGATCAACATCATTTCCCCTTAAATTCAAGCTGATTACTGCAGTCAAGCTTAGAAATTATTAAACTAGTCCAGATTCCTGTGAACATCATTTATCAGAGGTTTTGCCAGTAAGCAAAGAAAGTACATTTTATAGGATTTATACCTGAAGAACCTTACTTAGGTCAAACACCCAAAATAATTTTATCAGATCAAGTTGTAGAAATGTTTTTTCAGTGGAGACAAAATCTCAACTGCATATGCCTAAGGTAAAGTCAGTGAAGACTAAATGATATCCTTCCTTTTTATGATAAAACACAATTCTTAGAGCAAAATAAAAAAAAGAATAAAAATACAGTAGAGTTGACTATCCAATCTAATTGGGACCAAGGGTAATTCGGATAATCAAGCATACATTGAACTGGATAAAAAACTTCTAACATCTTGTTTTTTTCTGCAACAGGGAATACACTTTTCAACCATTTAGCAAGTCCAGTGGACAACAAAGAATATTTTTTACCTACAAGCAGGCTACAAGTTCAAAAAACATGCACAAGCTAATATGTATAACGTTTACATATTCAGACTTTATGATTTTTCCTACCCAAAAACTTTGGAAGACTGGGTTCGGATAATTGACGTTTCGGATCATCGACTCTCTACTGTACCCCCCATCTGTTAACCAATTAGGCCCACAGAACACACAAGTCTCCTTTTAGGAGCAACCTGGGAGCAATGTCTGTTAAAGTGACTTGATCAAGGTGACAAAACAGGTAAACAAAAACTGAGAATCAAACCCTGTACCACACAACTGCACCTCACAGCCTTAACCCTGTGCACTAACTGCCAGACATTTAAGAAATTCTGATAATGATGCTCTCCGAGAACACTCATGTGCAATTACATTTCAATAGTAACAGGTAATGACATTTTCATAAATTAGTTCATGCCAAAGGTCAATTAAATCATCAGCAGAACATGGCACATCTTTCAGAATACCCAAGGTATACTAAAATTGTCTGGGCAGTGAGTTTGCAACATTTATATTAATACTGAAACAATGCAAATCAGAATGCCATCTGGAACTGGCACAATCCAAATGTCAGACTTGTTTTTGCAATGTATTATGTATATGTAGCATTTGCCAAGAGAAACAACATCATTATATTTGTTTACAATCCATGTCAATAAAAGCAGCTAATTGTTTCATAGTCCATCAACTATGCCTGCCTCTAGTAACACTGCTCCTACTAAACATAATTCTGCTTTTTCCCTCTGTATTTTTTTCTTTATAACCCCACATATCTCAAAACTCTTACCCGAATCTGCTAACTGTTTTGGCTTACACCCATTATCCCAGCAACTTATGGCACACATTCAAATTATTTATTTTTTTTTTTTAAAAATGTATTTGTGATGCTTCTTTTAAATCCTCCTAGCAATTACAGTAGCTCTGTCTCATCTCTGTAGCACAACAAAGCATGCTGTTAGGGTTTCATCCTTTTAACTTCCTGTGGGCAACTGAGCAGTTTTGCCAGGATCTTTTTATTCCCAACTCTAAAGGGAGCAGCACTGACTTCTAACAGCTTCTTCTCACATATCCTGTTCACCAGGCCAGCAACTGGCAAAGAAAGCCAATGCTAGAATACTGCACATAGTTCTTGGGACCGTCCATTTTATAATGGTAGAAGTTCAGATTACATATGGGTGCATGAGCTGGAAGGGAAAGGATATGACAGACTACAGGAGCAGGAGCTCTTCTCAATACAGATTAGAAAACATGGGGGGGACAAGCTATGAATGCTGATGACCAAGTCAAGAATATGTGAAGAGGTCACTCAACAAAAATGCCAGCAATGCAAGGATGGGGTAGTAGTGGCAGAATGCAGTGCTCAGCTACTTTCTGAATCTCTGAAAGTACTTTTTTTTGCCCTCATTCACTGCCAGGCATCAAGTGTCCCACCACAAGAGATAGTGCAGTTATCCCCTGTACCAGGCATGTACCAAATACAGATCAGTGTGGGGGAATAGCTGTATGCAGATCATCATTCTGGCAGCCAAGAATTCTGCCCCTGCTGGCTCCCAGTCTTTCCATGACACTTGCTGTGAGCACACACTCCCATCCTCTAACAAGCAAGTTCAGCTTATCATCTATTCCTGGGACCTATGGTGACCTGTTTTACTTGCTCTTGAGTAGGGTATTGCATAGTGCAGCCCTCCAGCAACATCACATTATCTAAAATGCAATCCATAGGAGAGTTTCTGTTTAGTCTTAGCCCTACTCATGATGACATGCACACCTGATTCACCACATGAACTACGTATGCCCCTTTATTCCGAAATGTGGGCTGTTTGGCATTTGAGGACAAAGGCTACCATCACAGGTTTGGGTGGCCATAGTACACATTCTTCCTGGCACTGGCAGCTGCCTTCTGCACTCTGGGCCTCAGCCCTAGCACTACAGTGGCAGTTAAGCCAGTCAAAAACCACCATACCCTTCTCCAGGATGGATAGCCTCTTATTTCCCATCCACCCCTGCCCAGCTCTTTCAGTGTCCAAGCTGCTAGTCAAACGCTTGCCATCTGGTATAGTCTGGACTTTATCCCTCTGTACTACACAGTCAGACTCTCTGCAAGTACTTCTTGACAGAAATTTCTGTGGATCCATAGAACTGATTACTAGAGGAGACGATAAAGAGACAGACAGACAGAGAGAAGGGTCTAGAATCTACAGAAGAATTCAAAAGGCCATGGACCAGGTGGAAAAAAGGTGAGGGGGAAAGAAAGGATGAAAGGGAAAGCAGAAGGTTAAATGCACTTAAAGGACAGCCTAGAAGAGCTAACTCCTGCTGTCTAAGAAATGTGATCCAAATCATCACAACGTCATCTACTGCTTCCTAAGTATCACAAACTCTCTCACTGCATTGTTATAAATTCTACTACCATACACAGAAGTCTATAACAGCTCAAAATAATCAGCTGTACGATACACCACCTTCTGAATGTAAATGTCATACCAGACTCACAAAAACATGGATGCTTGTAGAAGAAAAGGACTTCAAGGAGGATCCACTCTGCCTATTCCACCATTTCACTGTTAACTGCTTCTAAATATCATCAGTTCCAACTACGCCTCTCAGTTATGTGCATATCCCTTGTAGCACTCATAATGCAACACAGATTCCACCACTGTTTCGCCTCAATATAACTCCGTATTTTGAGTGTTTCAAACATCCTCCATCCTTCGCTGTTTATATTCCCCTTTTCAGCGTCAAGCCAAGCACTCCAAAACTGCTGCTTTGTTTTAGATGTTATTTCTGCTCTTTATGTATATGAAAACTTCAAATATCACTCATCAGCCCTTGTTCCTCTGTATTTACCCTGAAATCTTTCTTTTTGCAGTTGTTACAGTACAGGTCATACCATGTAACAGATTTATACAAGACAGAGCAAATTAAAATCCTACATAAACTTTTGAGATCAGTGCAATGGACCAGTTTTACACTGGTAACATGAAAAAAAGACAATCTATGCATACAAGATGCTTTTCACAAATCTTGAAGGAATTATGCTTTTCTGAATTTTTATTTTTAAGCACATCACTTTATATCCATCCTTCAGATAAGACATTAAACCAAGGTCCCATGCACCCGAGTTGGTGGTAGCTCAGGTAGATGTAAAAGATAGCACTGCACTTACTAAAAAGTCTAGTGAAAGTTCCCTGGTGCCTTGGCCAAATTTCCCCTAGTCAGTATGAAAACCACCCTGGGTCTTCCCTGAAGAGACGCCACTGGACTAGTGGGACTTGCCCAGTCAAGAAATTAAAAATAAATACTTTCGCAAAATGTAGCCATCACATCGTTGACATGTTATCCAGCTTGCCCAGACACTGCCTAAATTCTCTCAACGTTTATCCCCTCTTCAAGATTACTGTCTACATGCACCTTCTCATGACCTATAAATATGTAGTTCTTACTGTGCCTTCCCACACCACAGAGGAATATGCAAAATATGATATTAGTCTTGAGGCTTTCTATCCATTTTCCTGTTTCTCAGAACACAGTGCATTTCCTACAACCACCTGCATTCTTCTGCATATAAAGGATCTGCGAGTATCCACCCATATCTGTTGATCTTCAAGAGGAGGGCATCCAGTAGCAGAACACAGCTATGACAGTAAGGATCTCTTCTTGAGAGAACATTATTCAAGGAAGTCTAGTCTCCATGCTTAGGCCCTTACCATGGTGCTGACGTAAGAGGTTAGAAATGTGCATCTGGCCTGGTACTCCATAGTTCTGTCTTCTTGAAATACAAAGGACCTGTACCTCAAACACAAGAGTACTGCACAAGGAAATGAAATGATAAACTTGTAATACTGCAGTGGAACCTTACGACAGCAGCACAAATAAAACTTAATAGGTAATTACTAAGGGCCCTTTCAAAGATCAACTTTATTTTCTTGTATTTTAAAGGCAGGTAGCTGGATAAAACCATGGAGGCCATTTTCAGCTTTGACCTACTTATCATTAAAAAAAAAAAAATGTAAGTAGTATCATAACTACAATCAGTACTAAATCAAACATATTTATGAAAACAACTACCAGAGTACAAAAAGCAAACATAAAAGTAAACAATATATGAACAATGGATAGAGGCATACAAAAAGCAAATGCAGTAAGAGAAAAATTATAAGAAAGGTAGGACCAAGTGTGTACTGGTTTTATGTTTCTTCATTGGGTAAGAAATTGCTTGCTCAACTGTGTTAGATCAAACAATCTGCTTCAAGACCACTGTACACTGTTTTGGGGATTTTCTTCCTTTCCAAATACTACATGATTGTGAAGCAAACATATACAAGTTCAGAGGTTGTGAGGACATCGGCAGATTTACCCCATGGGAAAAAATATTTGACCTGTGCCATAAGGATTTGTATTATCTACATTTTCAGCTGACTACAGTTACTGAAGTAGTTTCCAAAAGATCACATCCCAGTCTTACCTTAGCGAAAGCAGAGGCATATACTACTTAGCAAAAATAGATGAAAATAAGAAGAGGCCCTGAGATATTAGTTAAGAAGGCTACCTGTGTAATGGTGACTACTGTGTAACTTTAAGGACTGGTGGCTAAGAATGGACTTAGCAGCAGCAGTGGGCTATGGAAGGAGTAAATACAGTTGATGTGAAATGAAGAGAGACTGATGATAATTAAGAAAGGTCTTGAATTACTTCAGAATAGAAAAGTGTAGCTGGAAAGTGTGTTTAAATTTGACTGTAAGGGCTCATCTGAAATCCTAGATAATAGGGATGTTTAATGGATTACAACATAGAGTTTCATACACTGGAAGGAGATAGAATATGTTAAGTATTCACATACTTATACTGTTCTTTGAGGGGCCCCACCCACGTAGTGGGCAACAATAAGAATCCTAAAAAAAGTGTAGAAAAGCCACCAAGAGGTAGAAAACAGAGAGACAGGAGAGGTAAGGCTTGCACACATGTCAAAGGAAACATCTTCTGGAGTAGAGGCACAAACAGTAGTGCTTGACAATGGTATGTTCCACTGATGAAGTCACCAAGGCACAAAATGTCAGCAACTGACAAATTATTAAAACAAGCACTGGTCTGCAGTAAGTCCACAATCAGAGTAACATCTGACATGCTGACTTAATGGGCAAATGACAGCCTACTGGCAGAAAACCGCTGAGTCAGCAGACTGTTTACAAAGCATGTGTTCGTCCAATGCTGCCCCCTCTCCCAAAATACTTACTCAAAGCTTTCTGAGCTCATACACCCTTACAGGTGTAAAGTACAAAATAAGGGAAATAAACAGTATAATTAAGTGAGAAAGCTGAAACTACTTTCAGGAGGAAAAAACAATTAGACCAACAGGAAAGGCAATCCTTCTGAAAGACCATGCAGGACTCCCTGTACATAAAGGCTTGCAACTGTAATCCATCTGGTGTACATAATAGGCACAAACATAACCTCAAGTTTCAAGAGCTGAACTTCAACTACACTGAGTCAGCAAGATCAAAAGGTTGAACACCAAACCTAATAATTCACATGCACTTTACCACCTGTGGAATAATTCAGGAACGAGTCAGAATCAAACTCAAATGAGTATCTAAAGCAGGCTAAACTGACCTGCAAGCTCAAAGACTGTGGTAAAAAAAGGAGTACTTCACTTGGAAAAAAAACGAACAGTGTCGATTTGACATAGTACGTCTGTTTAATACAGAGTATTCTACCAGTCTCAAGGATCTACAATATGTAATAAAATCCAGATGCAAAGTCTAGTAGGATCAACAGTTCTATTAGCAGCTACGCTCTAATATGCAGTTAACAGTCTTCATCTTAGCAAGAAAGAATTCCCTAATTTGGAAGGGAAACATCTCTTCAGTGGCAAGGTACCTCCACACTTGAAGCCAATACTTCTTGGCCACAAAAAGGATGATGAAAATAAGACTAGAAATTTCTTCCCTGAATCTGGGCATTAGGAACAAAATCAACTGAAAGGCTGGTAAGGAATTCAAGAACTTGTTCCTTCATGAAACAGAAGACTTTCAATGGTCAACTGCCTCTGCCCTGCTGAAGCAAGCAGAGTCTGTATCTTCCAATTTAGTAAGTAACATTTTTATCTATTTATTTAACATTTCTTTACTAGGAAATTCCGACTGGGACAGAGCCCATTTTCAGCGAAGGCTCGGGGAGAAACACTCTATACACGTCTTTGGAATGGGGATGGAAACCCTCATGAATGCACGGAGGACATGCAGACTCCAAACAGAAGGCACCCCAGCCAAGAAGCAAACTGGAGAACCTCTTGCTGTGAAGTGACAACATTAACTGCTGCACCACTGTGTCACCCGATCGTCTTGAATGTCCCGTAACTGGAAAACTTTCTGAATGCTTCAGTTCCTGGTTACCATCTACAAGGAGTTGAAGCTGGGATTCAGGAACTCTGTTACAATATTCTCATTCCCTAGATGTAAGCCACCCCAAGGAGGATACTGTGATCAATGGCCACAGGCAGACCATCTTTGCTCTGACAAGTGTACAAGTATATCCCTCCCTGTTTATTATAGTACCACACCACTTCCTGACTGTCTGATGTCATCAGCAGCAGTCTGGGTTTAATTTCCCACTCTACAGCTTGAGGAGCAAATAATATAACCTCCAGCTCAAGCAGGTTTAGGTGAAGGTTCTGTCCCCAAGTGCTTCACTTTCCTTGCATTAGTAGGACAAAGTGCACACCCTAACCACCAGCAAAACATCCTTCATCAGAAACAAAGGGAACCCCACTTTCAAAATGGCGAGAATGGTCCAACATGACATACCACACCAAATGTCTGACACTAAAAGGAGATCTGTGATTATGCAATAACAGTGTAACCACTAATAACTCACATACCTCTGAGCATCTTGATGTAGACGGTAACTTCTGGAGCCGTGAAATTACTGGCTGTCATCAGCATCACACATACTAGGCTATTAAGCATCCACTTACCACGGTTCTCTCATGCAAGAAACCAGTGCAATGGCTTTTATGACCTCTACATGGGTAAAAAATGTCAGGTGCAGGAGTGTATTTAACTCCACTCCAATAACTGAAATCATATGCATGAGAACCAGTCAACTTCTCCTGATCTACAGTGATTCCTAGAGAGACAAACAATGCCCCACCTCAAAAGACAACCCTATGTCTGGGAGTTCACCAAAGACGACACCAGGAACCTATTATGTAATTAAGGAAACACTAAAAACCACTTCTCTTATAAGGAGTCTGCCACAATAAACATCATCTCTGAAGACCTTAGTGAAAATCAGAGCATAAAAATGGTGCCCGGTACTGCAAGTGGTGCTGAACTTTGGAGAAAGGAGAGAAATCAGCTAAGACTCCCAGAAATGGACACATCAAATGTCCAGCAACACTACTGTCACCTGATCACCTGTACAGCTCCTACCCAGAACTTGAGGTAACAAACATACAGTTGCCAGATTTGTTATTATTTATGATAAGATGGTTCCTCCATTTTTCTGCAATATAAAACAGGTGAGAATAAATGGTTTACTATCATTTAATTGAAACGTACTCTGTCGACTGATCATATCATCGACCGACGTCCGCAAAAACTCACACAGCCGAAATCCGAAATTGCCGAATTACATGATGAATGTGACCTAGGGATGGGTTTTAACATGGGTCGAGATAGGGGCAAGATTTGTTGTTCGGCAATATCGGAGTTCGACATTGCCAACTTCTGAGGTCGGGTTTCCGTGTGAAGTGGAGTCGACAGAGGAAGTCCAATGATTAATCCACAGTTGGAGTTTTATTTTCTCTGGAGACTTCCTGGTTCCAGAATTAGGGAGCTCTGTCAGCACTTTCTACTGCATGATCCACAAAAGGAAGGGCTGGAAGTGGGACAGCAGAGAAAGATCATGTATAGTCTCAAGTTGAAGAGAACATCACCTTGCAAAACCTATACAAAGCCCTTGATTTTGTTCCCTGTAGGAGAATGGAGAAGTGCTACTGTCCTCTAGGCCCTATGGAGTGAAAATGGGAAGCCTGTTCTGGAAGACAACTGTGACAGGGATTGCAGATAATGGCATATTTGGAAGATGAAAGGCAAATGTTTGAGTGTTTTCAGACAGCAAAAATGGATCAATCGGGACAGGCTCAAGGTGTGGAACAATAAAAGTGTTTTATCTTTTTTAAAGCAATAATATGTTCTCTTTTGGACAGAAGGAAGATTGCACTCCTGTCCAAAGAGAACTCTATCAGTATGATTGTTTTAGTAAAGGAAAGCTTAAGGGAGGCAATTATGCTTGTCTAACTGAAAGTCAGGGACCCCAGTCCCCTGTTCACAAGAATTCTAAAAGAGATGAGGAAAGAGAACCCACACCACACACATACACACACACACAACCACATATTTTCTAGGTAGGCCTGAACCCCTCTTGCACAGCAAGGGTGAAATAGGAAAAAGGCACAAACTCTGGATTAAGCAAACAACCACGTAGAACAAGTGTTAGTAATAGTGTACTCTGCTAAAGAAAATATGAACTTATAATGGATTGTATAAAGCCAGTTTTTCATCCTCTTACCTGTCAGACGTATTTTTTGCAATGGACTTACATTTTGCTGTTGTTGCTTAATAATGACTTTAGTCATTCTCAAGCTGTACATCCATCTGTGACTATCTTAACTGGAAAGAAAAACTTTGTCACTTTTAAGACCTTGACTGTTATGTCTGTAAGCTAAGAGGAAATGAATGCCTGCATGGGCTTGCTAGTTAGTGGACAAGATTTGAGATATTAAAAAACATCCACAGTTCAAAATTTAAAACGATCATTCTAAAAAGAAAAAAATTACAAAAAAGTCTGTAGTCATTTCATTAGTGCACTACAGTACTACATCAAATGCCAGAAACTAAATGGAGTGTAGTGATGTATTCAATCCAGTGGTCGAAATATACTCTTTCAGCTCAAGAGTCAAATTACAATTTTATATCCAAATACAGACACAACAATGCATTTTTATTACATTATATAACAAATACACGATTTTTAAACAGGTTTGGCTGATATTTTTAAAGACAAACAGAAGTGTACACCTTCTTCAAAATTTTGATTTATTTTACTTTTCTTTAAAATCAGGTGAGAAAAAAGTGCTTAAAACTTCTTGTTTTCGGTGGGACACGAGATTTGTTTTCCTAGTTAAGGGGCTAACTCAGAAAAAAAAAACATTATGCAAACAAGCAGAAATCAAATCAGGAACTGAAGCACTAACTAAGGTATGGTTTTGTAACCTCAAACACTGATAGCAATGCAGCTGGTATCCCAGTTTTCCAATGTCATTTGTTTCTTGCTGCTGCACTTTTCTGTCATGCCAAATAGGTTCATAGGTTGGTACTAGGCTATCGGCCCTAGGGGCCTATACAAGCCTAGCCATAACAATTCCCTGGATATTCCTTCCCACAATATTTACTTCCATGGACCCCTGTCTAGCAGAGCGACTGATGTGATCGCTGGGATGAATTTCCTTTCTCCCATCCAATCATCAAGGTTCCTTTTGAAGAGGGCCAAAGAGGCGCTCTGCTTGACATGTATGGGCAGTCTATTCCAGAGTCTGGGGAGTCTCTGGGTCAGGAACCTATCCCTCCAGCATGTTTTGTTCATTGTGATGACAAGGTTTAGATCCCTGGAGCGTGTGGCTCTGAGTGATTGGGATTTCTTTAAGTGTAGCATGTCCAACAGCTCTGGGTTTGACATGGCCTTGTATGTTAAGCAGAGATCGCTTCTGAGTAGATGATATGCGACAGAGTATAGCTGGAGTTTTATTTAGATGGTCAGCATAGGGCATCTACTTTAGGCCTGTGATTATTTTAGTGAGGTATTTCTGCGGCCTTTCCAGTTGTTGTAGACATCTTGAGAGGTACATACCAAACGGAGCATTGTATTCTATAATGGGTCTAATTAGGGATGAGTACAGTGGGACAATGACCTCCTTTTTTCTGGATGAAAAGCCCTTAGTGATGAGGTGTGCCACATACAAGGATTTCCTGACTGTTGTGGCGATGTGATTATCGAAGGTGAGATCACTGTGCACCTGTGTCCCCAAGTCTCTTATCATACTTTCAGTGTTTAGTGTACTGTCATCTATGTGGTAATTCATGGGTACATGTTTTTTCCCCAGAGGGGATAGCTATACATTTCTTGGCATTGAGCTTGAGGCCATGGCTCTGGCATCAACCATCTGTTTCTGTAAGGCCCTTTTGTAGAATATTCACATAATTTGGGGATTCAATAATGGCTCCCAGTTTGCAGTCATCTGCGAACTTTATTAGCCAGAGTCCTTTAGTGTTGGCCTGTACTTCAGAGAAGTAGATGCCAAACAAGAGCGGTCCCATGACTGAACCCTAAGGTACTCCACTTGTCACTTTCTGAAGCTGGATTTGGAGTCGGCTACTTTTACAGTCTGGGTTCTGTCAGTAAGCCAGTTGGCAACCCATCAAGTGATGTAGGGATTAATGCCCAGCTTTGTAAATTTATCTATGATTCCAGAGTGGGGGATGGTGTTGAAGGCCTTGCCTGGTCCAGATAGGCTGTGTGGACTGCCTCACCCTCGTCCACAGCTCTGGAGACAAATCAGGTTCAGGAGACAAGATCGGCCCTTCACGAACCCAAAATGGGTAGGGTCCAGTGTTTGAAGCCTGCCAAGTTCCATGATAATACGTTCCATGGGCCTTAAAGATCAGGCTCGTCAGGCTGATGGGGCGGAAGTTCACAGGATCCAAGGTGGATCCCCCTTGTGAAGTGGGATAACTATAGCTGTGCGCCACTCAGTGGGCATGAAGCCTGAGGTGAGGCTATGATTAAACATGACACTTAGGTGAGGTGCCAGTTCATTTTGTAGTTCATGTAGTACACAGCCCGGGATGTCGTCTGGTCCCATGGATGCTGTATTTTTAGCTTTGGAGAGTGCGTTTTTTACCTATGTGGCCATTATTACTGGAATTTGGCAATCTTTCGGTATTGAGATGGGGCCTTTAGGGGGTGAGAGGGGAGAGAAGTTGGCACTGAATCGATCTGCCAGGATATTGGCAATATCCTTGGGATCAGTATATTTAATGCCATTCTGTTGTAGCTCAGAGCAGATCTGAGCATTGCCATTTAGATTCTTGACATAAATATAGAATGCCTTGTGGTTGTCTTTGGATTCTTTGACAATGAGAAACAAACTGCCTATAATATAAGCATGTGTACAGTTGCTCACACCATTCATTTTGATGACTCAAAAGTGTAATTCACTGCTACATGTCATATATATAACAATTCTGCAACTGCAATACTGGTGTACAAAGGCACATAATGCATTCACTGGCTTACACCCACTTTATCCTAGTCATACCCATGAGAGAGCCAGAGCCCATCACAGCAAAAAATGGCCACAAGAAATAGATGCAGTGCTAAATGGGAAGCCATTACACTGCAGGATATGCATGCACTGCATTTGTATGTGCAGACAGCTATGCAGAACAACAGTTTTCTTATATGTCTTTGGGATGCGAGAAGAAACAAAAGATCTTGGTGAAAAGCTGATGAGTCTGCAAAAGCCCCCTCCTCCCAACCTGGGGATTGAAAAGAGAATTCAGCATGTAGAAAAAAAAAACATCAAATGCTATAAGACTGTGCGAACAACCATTATTTCAATAAATTATCTTACTGCTGTAGTAATCTTCGTCAATATCTTTATTTTAACTTATGTGAACAGCTAAGGGACAGGTATAATGTACACTCTGCAAAAATTATCCTATTTCTCTACTTATCTGTATATTTCTCCCAATATATGCCTAGTTTACAAATATTAATAACCTGTTTTGGGAAGGCTTAAGTCAAGTGGAATTTTGCGACCGCTGTGGATGGTGCATATTACAATTTCCTGTTGGAATATTAAAGCCATACACATTTTATAAATAAATGTTGATCTCACCATCTAATTAACTTACTAGAACTTACTGTGGGAAAGAAATTCATAACTTATCAGGAATATGATTTTGTTGGCAAAGCAAATGATAGAGACATTGATTTTCACACCTCCAAGGTCCAGGGTTCAAGCAAACATACAAGGTCAGTGCATGGAGTTTTCTTGATCTGGTTTACATGGATTTTCTAAGAGTACTCCAGTTTCCCCTTAAAATATGCCAGTTAAGACTGTCTACAGTAGATTATCCATATATATATTGACCCTCGACCTTGTGGCCTGGGTCATAGCTGAAAAACTATCAGAGAAGGCCCACTTATTTACCCATGTAACAACTAAACAAAATTACTTTGTCTAAGAGTTGTAGTAAATATTGTCAGGTATAATTTTTAACCTACTTGTTTTATGAAGGTCTTTCTGTCTCCTGGGTGATACAAAGATTTAACAGGGCATGTAAGTACTGAAACACAGTCTGACAAACTTGACAGCGGAAAATACCTACACTGACAACCAGTGGTAGCTCTCTCATAAAACAAAATTTACTTCCTTTTTTTCCGGACAATGTTACAATTATACTTGTGTCAGTCATTAAAATGACCAAGACGCTTTTTCTTCTCATGCATAAATTTAATGTTAAAATTATAATTTTCTTCCTTTTCTACATCATATTTATCTGCTGACACAATTAAATATCTTTGCATCAGTAATGGAAGATGACAAGTGAGAAAATACCACAACATGAAAGCAGTGGTACAGCAGTGTCATGTTTAGTATTGCTACTTCATAGCAGCTAGCTCCACTGTTAAATTCTCAGCTGTAGTACCTTCTGTATGTGGTCTGCATGTTCTGCTTCTGTCTGTGTAAGTGGTTTTGCAGAGGTCACCAGTTTCCTCCCATATTCCAAAAACATATGTAATGGTGATGTTAGGTATGTATGTGACTACATGCCTTCTAAAAGGCATGCATGCCCTCCAGGTCTGGTTTCTGCCTTACATCCAGTGTTTGCCAAGACATCCTCACGCTCTATGACCATGGACTTGATGCAGTAAGTGTGGAAAATGGGTGGATGTAATACAATACTAATTCAAATTATGAGCAAACATTTCCAGCAGTACAAAGTGGGACTGGCATATGTAAAATGTTTACTACCACTAATACACATTAAGTACAATGAAGTTCTGAGACAACCTCACCGTAGCTCATAGCTTTCTCAACAAATTAGTGTGGAGGTATACTGGGGTAAACTGCAGCATATGTGCCCTACTGAATACCCTGATAAAAAGTAAGAGAGTCCTCCCACCATATCAGCAAAATGCAAAGACGTCTTTTTTTTGTATGTGCAAATGCATGCATAAACACAAGCTGCAGCACCAATCAGAGTAAGGTATGCAAGTCACCACCTGACCCTACCAGTAGTTTGATCCCACTTTGGAATTGAGTTGCCACAGTGACTGCAGTGAGTATTCCTCATTAGTGGGGTCTCCTATTCTGCTACTGCTATCTCTCTTGGCATTGTTATGTATGTCAGCACATCATCCATTTCCTTGAGTATGCAAAGCACAGAAGAGAAAACTGTTTAGTGCCTGCAGGTGGTGCAAAACTGATCCAAAACTGTGACTTCCAAGGCTTGGACTAAGGTAAGTTGTGAATGGTTCACAGAGCAATATTAGAGAAAGCTAAAGGAAAAAACAGTGTGCTCTTTTAACAGGGAGGTATTTTGCCCTCAGAAAGTACAGTTGTACACACTTACCATAAATGTAGATGTTAGAGTGCATTCACTGTTGCAGTCATCACATTTGGGTTATCTGCCTGCAGGTAGCCCTCAGCCAGCCTGAATGCAAGAGTCTTGGGATTTCTGCGTCAGATGCTGTCACTTCTTCCATGACGTCAGGTTGTCAGGGGTATAAAACATGCAGCCGTCGCCATTACATCAGTTTTTCTTGCCCCAGATGTCAGGTGCCCACAAAATAGGAAGCAATTACATGGTATGTAATACCCCCAGCAAAAACCAAATACCAATGATATAAGATATGCCAGACAAAAAAAATAGGATAGAAGTCAAGAGAAGTCAGGAGGCTGGAGGGAGGGTAACCAGGACTGCAACAGTGAATACACTCGAGCAGCTACATTTATGGTAAGTGTACACAGCTGTACTATGTTCTTCATGTTTCACTGTTGCAGTCATCACATTTGGGTTGATTCCCAAAGCTAAGGAAGGGTGGAGGTAGTTATGAAGCATTACGGCTGGCAATCAGGCCCTGTAAGACTGCTGTGGCAAATCCAGCTCTGGATTCAGAAAATATAGGCAAGTGGCAGTGCTTGATGAAAGTGTGTACAGAGCTCCAGGTTGCAGCTACCAGGATGCCCCTGGTAGAGTCTCTCCTGAGAAATGCTGTAGAGGTAGATGCAGTCTTAGTGGAATGAGTTCTGATCCCCTGTGGGGTAGGTTTCCCATGGTGCTTGTAGCAGAAATGGATGCAGTGTGCTATCCATTTAGAAATGGTTTGCATTGAAATGGCCTTGCCCTCTGCCCCTGCAGCAAAGCTGACTAGCAGCCGGTCAGATTTTCTAAGAGGCTTAGTCCTGCCCAAATAGAACCTAAGCTGCCTGTGCACGTCCAGGGAATGCAGGATCCTTTTCCCTTTATTCTGAGGATTAGGAAAAAAGGTTGGCAAATGAATGGACTGGTTTAAAGCCACACTAGACACCACCATGGGCATAAAAGATGGGTTAGTCCTGAGGGAAACCCTGTCTACATGGAAGATAATGAAGGGTTCCACAGCCATAAGGGCCTGCAATTCAGACACTCTTCTTGCTGAAGTGATGGCTAGAAGTAAAGCTGTTTTCCATGAGAGGAATTTTAACTCTGCTGTGGCTGCAGGTTCAAAGGGCGGAAGTGTGAGCTTTTCTAATGCAAAGTTAAGGTCCCAGGCTGGAGTGGGAGCTCTCCTGGGGGGGGGTCTTAAATTTTTAGCTCCTCTCAGGAACTGTTTTAACAGAGGATGAGAGAAGAGGGGTGGCTCAGTATTATAATGAGCTGAGATGGCAGAGGCATGAATCTTAACTGAAGAGAAGGATAGGCCTTTGTGGAGCATTTCTGTTAAGTAATCTAGTACATGAGGTAAGCTGGGTAAAGTTGTGCCCATTCCCTGAGACTGGCTCCAGGAACAGCATCTTTTCCATTTTTCCGAATAGGATTTTCTAGTACTAGGCCTCCTTGCCTCAAGAATGACATCCAGCACCTGCTTACTGAGGGTAGCTGGTGTTGAATTCAGGGGATTAGCCAGGCTGCAAGGTTCAGGGTCTGTAGCTGAGGGTGCAGAATCTGGCCCACCTGCTGGAAGAGCAGGGACGGAGTCTGAGGCAGATGCCATGGTTGTAGCACTGTCATGCTGTGCAAAAGAGGGTACCAGTGCTGGTGTGGCCAGTCTGGTGCAATCAGGATTGTCCTTGGCTTGTCCTGTTGGATTTTTAGTAGAACCCTCAAGAGGAGTGACAGAGGGGGAAAGGCATAGACTGAGAGGCTTTCCCAGGTGAAGGACAGGGCATCCACTTTCCAAGCTTGGCTGTGGGGAGTTCTGGTGCAATATTTGCTCAACTGATAGTTCTGAGAAGCAAAAAGGTCCACCTCTGGTGTCCCCCACCTGTTCCTCAAAAGCTTGAATATTTTGGGTTCCAATTTCCACTAGTGTGGGTCCATGAGATTTCTGCTTAAGTCATCTGCCAGTGAATTTAGTTTGCCTGGCAGGAATTGAGCTTGTAAGTGCACTTGGTTGCTCAAGACTATGTTCCACAGAGCCATGGCTAGTCTGCAGAGTGGGTAGGAATGGGTTCCCCCCTGCTTGTTTATGTAACACATAACTGTGGTGTTGTCTGTCTTTACCAATAGTTGTCCCGGAAGAATAAGGCCCTTGAAGGCCCAAAGGAACTTTGGCCTTAGGCAAGGAATGATAGGAATCAATCTTTCCAGGTCCTGAGAATGTTGACACCAGAGACTTTTAGGTACCATTGAAGTTTCCTCATATGCAGTCTTGCATATGGAATTAGTAGAATGCAAGAGGCAATGAACCCCAGGGCTTGCAGTATTTCTCTTGCAGATAGCCGGGTTTTGGTGGTCAGTAGGTTGAAATAGTTTGTCAAATAAATTTGTTTCTCTGGAGTGAGGAATGCCATCTGGGAAGTTGTGTTCAAGCTTGCTCCCAGGAATACAATCTGTTGGCTGGGTACCAGTTGTGATTTCTTTTCGTTGATGGTGTACCCCAGTGAAGTTAGAAGTCTCTTTACAAATGCCAGGTGCTGAAGAAGCAATTCCTGACTGTCTGCCTGAAGCAGGCAATCATCCAAGTATGGGTAAATTTTAATTCTGGAACTACCAAAAAGGTGTTGAGAATAGACAGATCCAGGATAGGATGCCAAGAGTTTTCTTTTTTGGGGACCAGAAACAGTCTGGAGTAAAAACCTTGTCCCCTTTGTTCTGCTGGGACAGGTTGAATAGCCTTGAAACTGAGAAGAGAAAGTACTTGCTTTTGAGCCTCTGCCCACTAGAGGTTGGGGGGAGGTCTGGCCATCCACTTACAGATGGGAGTGAGTGAAATTGGAATCTGTATCCCTGGGAAACAATGTTTAAGACCCATTTGTCTTGGGTAATGTGTTGCCAGTTTTTGGCATGCAGTGCAAGTTTCCCTCCTAAAGGTGCAAGTACTTAGGCAAGGCTTGGAAGAGTTAAGGATAAGTCATTGTACAATTTTACCATAGGGTGGAGGCTTACTACTCCCTGTTTTGGACATGGGAGCACTCCATTGCTTAGATCTGTGCATGACCTGAGACGGAAGTCTTGGTGGTCTGCTGCCCCTGGGTTTGGACTGAGAAGGCCTGGAAGGGACTGGAAAAGACCAGTTTTTTGAAGGCCAATGCCTACTGAATCTAGGTGGCTGCACTTGTAAGAAATCCTTAACAGTTTGCATAGATTTAGCTGTCTCCTCCATTCTTTTGAGGACTTATTCTGCTTTATCACCAAATAGACACTCTTGATTTAATGGTGCATCCAGTAATTTTGCTTTGACATGATCTGACGAGCTTCGTTCCTTAAGCCAAGCATGTCTTTCTTCCAAGAACAGACCCAGTAACAGCCCTGCAAGATGCTTCTAAAGCATCGAACCCACACTGCAAAGTATGTTTACCAACTTGGTTAGCAGAATGCATTAACTCTTGTAAATCTTTTGTGTTCTGCCCAATCAGGAATCAACAAAACGTTTTCTTTAATTAGTTCCATAATATGCTGCTGATACTTTAACATATGAAACTGGCAATTTAAAGCCCTAATGGCAAGCATAGCAGAGGTATATACCTTTTTCCCCCCATCTGTCTAATGCCCTGGAATCCCTATCCGAAGAGGTAGGATTTTTGGCAGTTGTACCTAAGAAATGGTTTCTGGATCTGCAGTAGGATTCCTAAAAAAGGAATTTGTGGGAGTCAGGCATTCTATATTACCTGTCAAGTTTCCTGGGAGCTGGAGGTAAGATGTCAGGGGTAAGGCTGGATTCCAGGAAGACATCTTCTACAATTTCCATAACAGGAGGGATGGCTACAGGCCTATGCTGAGGCAAGCTTAAAAATTTCCCAAGTCTCTTTTTGGACTAGGAGCAGTTCTGGCTCCCCCAGCGGAAATGTTCTCTAAGGGTGTGCAGGGTTTCACCAAAGGAAAAATCTTCTGGAGGGGAAGGAGAGGGAATGAAATCCTCTGCTTCAGAATCCTCATAGGTAGATAAGGGTATATCCTGGAAATCAGAAGGATCAGAGTAATCAGATTCCTGATCAGAAGAATCAGAAGGAAAATCAGTTATGGGTCTTTTTGAGGGGGAAAGCTGACTTCCTCTAATTAAAGTAATGAGGTCCTCAGCCATTCTAAACATTTGTTTTTGTGGCATGAGGGCCTTAGAATGCGCTTTGGTCATCAGTTTCCTAGGCGTAGTGCGAACTTTAGGCCTGAGAAATTCAGTATTTTTGGTTTGAAAGGAAGTAGTCCGTTTAATATGAAATCGGAAGGCCTGAAAACACCCTCAGCAGCCGATGCCTGCACAGTGGCTCCGGACCCATCAAAGGTAGAGACATCCGCAGGTTCCATAGTCGAAGAAGCATCTCGTGGCATACCGGACTCCTAATGGGTCTCAGTAGAGGCCTGTGAATCTGTAGAAGCGGGTATCAGGGGCTGTGAAAGCACCTCACTGAGTACTGGCGGACTGGCAATTAGCTTAACGTTAGAGTCGTCGGCAGCCTTGGACCTATGCGGTCTGTCTCTGTCTTTATCCTTTCATTTTTCGGAAGATCGGTCATCGGATGGCTTACCAAAGTTATTTCAGAGTACGGAGAGTGAGAGCAAAAGAATTTAGCTACAAAAATAGCCTGACAATGAATAGTTCGGGTGTTGAACAAAGCACAAAACCGACAGCGAGGGACGTCATGGGCTGGGCCTAAACAGGTGACGCAGTAAGAATGAAAATCTCTGTGAAGTATTTGCTTTCCACAGGCAAGACAATTATTAATTTTTTCTGACATCGGTTAGAGCAAGAAAAAAGGATCCCCAAAGGGGTACTTATCTTTTATAAGACTTCAGGTCTGAAACTCGAAAAAAGAAAATTTCAGGATTCGGCCGACCGGCACTTGTGCTTGACAGGGGCACAAGAAAATAACTTTATTAGTTGGTCTAAGCCAGGGAACCTTGTTGGCTAGGCTTACTTAGGCCCTTGGGCCGATAGCCTAGTACCTACCTATGAACCTATACAATCAACTTATACAAATACCAATCTGCAAAGATAGCAACAAACATCTTGGAAAGGATATAAAAATACACTGAAATTGAGAGACACTGTCGAGTCATTTACTTGAAGCTTCACTATCTTTATGGTACCTCTAAAGAGTAACAAGACTTGGAAGGAATTTAATTTCTTTTGAGGAAAAAGTTAAATATCTGGAGTCATAGTATCAAAATGTCTTGGAAGTGTGCTAGATTATGTGTAGGGAATGTTAAGGTCTTTGGATAACGAGCTGAATAACTTAAATGTTCAAGGTTTATGAACTGGGCTCACAGAACAGTAGCAGTCAAGAATAATACTGAAAACGATTGTGCAAATGACAAATTTTGCTCTTCAGTGAACTGGAAGCCACAATACTTCAGCCATAGTACTGCAATGATATTCTCTTTGATAAGCATTGAGAATGAAGTGGCAAATGTTACTTTGGCTTGATAAATTCACTCAGCAGGTAAACTGTTGCACCAGCAAAGACAGGAAGGGAATATTCAAAAAGATGGAAAAATTACTAACTTCACAAGAGACTTTCTAGCGATTATTAACAGTATGAAAGTGGAGCTAAAGCTCTGACAAAAAAAAATTTACAAGACAGGAAAAAAATGCTAACCCAAGCCTTTATCCCAAATATTTGCAATATTCTAATGCCTTAATATGTTCCACTTTTGGACAGGTGTACTCCACTTGACTGATTCTGGACAATTTTTTTATAGATACCAAAGTTTAGCTTTCTTTAAAAATGACCTTTACTCCAAGACTTTAGAAACAGTAAAATAATGATTTTTATGCGACTCCCATAAAATTCTGTCATCTGTATAAAAGATACTGTGAATATTATTGACCATGAAAAAAAATGCATTTATAGGTAATGTAACAGGAGGAATAGTCCCAAAAATGAACACTGTGGAATATCTTTTTTTGACTAAATTTAACAGTGATTTGGGCATGGTCCACAATACATTATGTTATGCCCTGTAACTAGCCAAATCCTCATTACATTCAATATTTCGTAGGTCATAAAATGTTAGCTCGAGTAACTTATAAACGTTGAATGAGTAAAGAGCTTTTTAAATTAAGCAACCTAGCTGTCTTCCATTGCCAGTCTTTTAGCTCTAAGAGATCTGTTACAGTGTAGCAACTGATTCATGTTTACTGACAGTCTTTACTTCTGGACTGTTCCAATTCTACGAGAGAGAAAAATACTTGATTAACTTTGAGGCTCGTCACCTGTTAACATCCAGTGTCTATAAACAGCAGCATAAAAGCCTATCAATATAAACAGAGTTGGTTAAAATAAATCTCTGCCTAAGCCTCCTACTCCCCTATGTTGCAAACCTCAACCAGCCAGGGTCACAAATATATCCCTATTCACACCTACTCCTGCACATACCTTTATTATGAATCAGCAAACTGCAAGCCTGCTTCCCTAAGAGTCCACAAGTCTTCAGATAGTCACATGATCATGGATACTGGTGATTTCACAGTTATGCACATCAGCACTGTACTCACCATAATGGAGAAGGAGAAGGTTACAGTAATTTGTCTTCTCTCTGGTGCTAGGATTAGGAACATTGCAGATCCTTCAGCACTCTAAACATGTAAATAAACTAGCTGCCCATGTTGGAGTGAACAACCTTAGGTGGGTCACTCTTAAGAAGATGGAAAGAGAGGAACTATTAACCTCCCTCTCATGTTTCCAAGGAAGGAAGGACAGTCATTAGTGCTGTACAGTATTCTGCCGTCACCAAGAATGACATCCAAGTTCAAACATAAAATAATTGGCTTCAACAACTGACTGGCATTACTCCAGGAGTTGTTTCTGGAATTTAATTTAGCCTTTGCACTTACTGTATGTGCAGAAACTGTGTTTGGAAGATTATTCCAGGAGTTCCATCGTATGACTGTGTAGAATGATATGTTCAACCATCTTCACTTTTCCAAGGCTGGGCTGCACCCTTCATCTCATGCCTTTTGTACACAAGCTAGATGATTTGTTGCTAGATGGTACCTGTTTTAGCCAAAGTTCAGCTCATGAACATGACTACTTAGTCGTCTTCTTCTTTCGGCTTTCCCGGTTAGGCGTCGCCACAGCGGATCACCTGTTCGCTCATGATTGGCAGTGGAGTTGTACAGTGTTGAGTTGCCAAGGCACACACGCATGCACTCACACCTAGGGCCAATTTAGTGTCTCCAATCCTCCTACAGCATTGTCTTTGGGATGTGGGAGGAAACCGGAAGAAACCCACGCGACCACAGGGAGGACATGCAGACTCCACACAGAAGGCACCCCAGCCAAGGATCGAACCAGGGAACCTCTTTGCTGTGAGGCGACAATGCTAACCACTGCACCACTGTGGCCACCCAATATGACTACTTAGTCTAATTTGGATAATATTAAGATAGTTGCTCAATGCTAGAAACTCAAAGAGCAAGACATCTCAAATTGAGAATTGAGGCCCTTCCTCTACCTTGAATACAAAAATATTCGTTTAGTTAGGGAAAGTTGGTTCCAGTGCAAAGACAGTATTCCCTCCTTGACAGGATTCAGTGACTGCTATGCATTCAGGTCCACAGTGAGCTGTTGGGGTGTAACCACATTTGCATATAATGTTTTGCATTAAATAATGCATGACACCATAATGGAACCATGTAACTTTCAAGAAACTGCCTACCATATATCTTTGCCAATTACAAGTATCCTTTTTACCAGTATGGACATACTGATTTAACAAGGTTAGATCAAAAAGTTCTCCACCAAACTGGATACACCTATTATGGGTGACTGACTAGCTTACTATAAACTGACATAACTATACAACTAGCTTCATGTAAACTCAAAAGTTCCTCAATTTTATTACTGCTAATTTTTGTGACCAAACCGTTCTCTACTTCACTGAGGTGATTTTAACCTTTCTGTCCTTAACCACTGCACACGCTCCTGTACTACCCCTAATGACAATACCTCCTTAGTAATATCTGACCACCTAGCGGCAACCTTCTCTCTCAAAAACAAGCTTTGAAACCCTAAAAACAGCCATTTTTAGCAATTACTCCAAAACAAACCTCCTCCTATTACAGATTACACTAAACTAGAAATACTGCAGTCCTCCAAATAACCCAGTGCCCAGAGCTACTACAAACTCCTCTGACTTCTATTCTTTTATGCATTTATGTATCCAGGAGTCTGTTCTTACAGTAAGAACAATGTTAAATTCAAAAATAAACACTGTGACAGAGTTTGCATTAAACAACCTTTACAACAAAAAGAAGAAACTTCAGGTTACATGAAACAGATCCCCACTCCCCAACACAAAAGGGCTTGGGAACTAAAAAGTAAAATTCTCAAGTACAATATCAAGGAAAGCAAGCTCAGACATGAACTTAGAGTCTCTGACAACTGTAAATATAACCAAAATGCAATTGTCAGTTATAAAAGGAAGTGTAGAAATGATACCAGTTACTGTACCAAACTTATTTTGAATGAAGTCCACACTCTGATACCAAACTTATTGCTGATATCCTTACAGACAAATCCAGTATTAACTTCATGTCCCCTACCCAGCCAGATGTACCTGCTGCAAACAACCATTTCATGCATCCCAAAACCACACTGGACAAGATTATAGCCAGACTACCCACAACAAAGAACATTTAACGCAAGGGACCTGATAATATCAGTTTTTTTGCTAGTAACCATCAGGCACCGTTTAGCAAAACCATCTTAAAACAATTTAGTTTTAAGTCTCTACATGGGTTCTGTCTCGCAGGCATGGGGAATGGCCATAGTGGTACCATTATATATAGGCGGCCCCAAGAATGACATCTGAAACTGCAGCCCTATTAGCCTCACAAGTACCATCTGAGAAGTTACTAAGTGCACAACTGCCAAGCCGATAAATAATTATAAAGGTAACCAACAAACCCTAGACACAATCCAATCTGAATTTGCAAAAGATATGTCATGTCTACTAAACTTAGTTGATTTCTCTGAAAGTGTCAGTGAAGGCATGGATAAAGGCCTGGCAGTCCACACGGTTTATTATCACCTTGCTAAAGCTTACACACTACCTCACATGTTTGGGTTGTAGATAAACAATCTGAACTTAACATATGTAGTCCACTGGGTAGCCAAGAGGGTCACTGACAGATCACACACTGACCACAACAAGGGCTGCATTCTCTAGCCAATGAAGTGTCACCAGTAGAGTTCTACAGGGCACTGTTCTGGACCTCCTTCCCATATACTTCTCAGAACTGAACTCCAATGTCATGGGACTGTGTCTAACTAAATTTGCTTAAGACTACAATCTGGGTGTTAACTGTCAAATCCTCCTTTGGATATTCAGATACTCCAGAACAATACCTTGCGAGTCAGCCTTGGGTTTAAATGCCAAAAAAATGTACTGTGGTTACATTTTCAAAAGATGCCAAACTCTCTCCTCTGATTGCATTGCTGATATCCCCCAAAACAGATATGACCGAGGACTAGAATACTTCTACTTATAACAACCCTTCTTCTGATCACCAAGTCTCTGCTGTAGTTAGGAAGTGTTCCTACTTTGTTAAGATGATCTGTAGAAGTATCTCCTCTATGGCACACACAGCCTGGGTTACTCTGTACTTTCCCCTCATTAGACCAATGCTTGAATTAAATACCACTTTTGGAAGTGGCTCACAAAGCACCTTGGCTAACATGAGACTCCAAAGGTTGCTGATCAGAATTATTTCTGGGCTATACAACCTACGCTATCCTGTAAAATTAAAAATCTCTCTACTCTTCCTCACAAACTCCCAAGAGGTGATCTCACTTTTTCCTTTTAAGCACTGAATATGATCATATGAAGTTACTAGGTTATTGGCCCTGAGGCCCTTACAAGCCTAGCCAAGAATTTAGCCCATGTTCCAACAAGGCAGCACCCTATGCCACTGTCCAGCAGGGACACAGGTGGAATCCCAGGGGTGTATTTTCTGTTTCCATCCAGGTTGCACTTAAAAAGGGTTAATGAGTTACTTGCTTTACATTGAGAGGGAGTCTATTCCAAAAAGGGGGAGCCTCTGGGACACAAATATGTCCTGCTAACAAGTCCTATTCATGTCACACAACAGGCTGAGGTCGCGGGTGTGGGTTACTCAAGTGGAGCGTGACTTGCGGATATGCAACAGTCCCATCAGGGTGGGGTCTGAGATTGCTCTGTATGCCAGATGGAGGTCACCTCTGAGGAGTCTGTAGGAGACCGAGTAGAGTGACAGGGCTTTTAGCCTATCTGTGTAGGGTAGATGGTTGAGGCCCTGGATTCTCTGGGTGAGGAACCTCTGTGGTCTCTCCAGCTGCTGCATGTGCTTTGTGAGGTACATGCCGAAAGGGGCATTGTATTCAATAATGGGTCTTATAAGGGAAGAATACAGGGATGTTATGATCACCTTGTCTCATCCAGGGACATGTAGAAAGCTTTCCATACAATGGCGGCAATAAGGCGGTCAAAAGTCAGTTTGCTATCAACCTGGCTGCCCAAGTCCCTCACGCCTGACTGTGTGCTTAGGACCTTATATTAAATGTGATAATGTGTGGGAGACGTCACTCTCCCCAAAAGGGATGATGCATTTTTTGTCTTTTCAGTTTGAGGCCATGTTTGTGACACCAGTTATTTGTTTGGGTGAGACCCTCTTGAAGGATGTCCACATCACTAGGAGAATTAATGACAGCATCCAGCTTGCAGTCATCTGCAAACATGGCCAACCATAGTTCACAAAAATTTGGCTTGCACCTCTGAAAAGTATATCTCAAACAGAAGAGGCCCAAGAACGATCCCTGGGGTACACCGCTTGTTATGGGTCTACTACTTGAGGTGGCTTCCCCTATTTTGACTAGGTGGGTGCTATCACTGAGCCAGTTTACTACCCATCTGGTAACATATGGATTGATGCCTAGTTCAGAGAGTTTATCTATTACACCTGAACGGGGAATAGTATCTAAGGCTTTGGCCAGGTCAAGGTGGATGATGTGCACAGTCTTCCACTCGTCTATGGCCTTGGTGACTGTCTCAAAGAAGTCGACCAAATTTAACAGACATGACCTCCCCTTGACAAAACCAAACTGTGTGGGATCAAGAATCACAAAACGACACAGGCAGAAAGGTATAAAATAACGACAAAGGCCAGTGAAAGAGACCCAAACTTTAATATAAAATGTACAAAAAACAATACAAGCTCCAGCACCTTGGCCAAAAAGGCCTTTGACAACTTTCAGACACTTGAGCCCACACAATGTCCTTGTTAATGAGGTCTATGATAATCTGCTTCATGGCCTTGCAGATCAGGCTAGTTAAGCTGATGGGTCTATAATTTCCTGGATCGGTGGACATGCCACCTTTCTGCAAAGGGATGACACAGTGGCTGTCCTACACTCGGTTGGGACGAAGCTGGTACTCAGGCTTTGGTTGAACAGGGTGCCTAATGGTGCTGCAAGTTCCTGCCTGAATTCATGTAAGACGCTGCCTGGGATGTTATCGGGTCCCATGGAGGCTATATTTTTTGCCTTTGAGAGGGCAGTGATGACTTGCTCCCTAGAGATAAGAGAAGGGGGGCAGGTACTGGGTATATCCTGTTTTACTGATAGGGGGACAGAGGGGTGAAGTTTTTACTGAACCTGTCTGCCAGCAGATTGGCTATATCTACAGCATTTGTGTATGTGGTGTCCTTGACCACCAATTCTGAGCAGATCTGGGTGCTTCCCTTGAGATTGCAGATATATGTGAAGAAGGTCTTATGACTGTCTTTAGCAGATGTGGCCAGTTTGGACTCAAAGTTTGCTTTGGAGGATTTCACTAGTGCTCTTATTTGCTTGTTCAGGCTAAGGAGAGATTGCTTCCAATTAGGCACCTACTCCTTCGTGGTCCTGGACAGCAATTTTTTTTCCTTTTATTATAGAGTTTTACTGTAGATGTGCACCAGACAAGTTTACTCTTTCTTGAGGAGGATGATTTGGTCCTGTCTGGTATTCTGAATCCATGCAGCTATATAAATGCTCAATAGTACTTTGGTGTAGGTTTGGACATATGTGCCAGTTTCTCTGGAGGGGGAGGGGGCTGAGAAAGGAAATTCACCCCAGGGATCACGTCAGTCGCCCTGCTGGACATGGGTCCAGGAAAGTAAATAATGTGGGAAGAAATAGCCAGGTAATTGTTATGGCTAGGCTTGTATAGGCCCTAGGGCTGATAGCCTAGTACCAACCTATGAACCTATTTATACCTTCCCTCAGTAGGTTGACGCTACCCTTTTCAATCTCAGTCTTCGCAGAACCAACAGTCTGCCTAACACTTGTGTCAAAAACATTAACCTCCACCTCAAGAACAACATCACATGCTGGTTTGACAAGTACATAACGTAGTGCATTTCCTGCCTTTAGAATAAACTCGCTCTTCAAGTCCACATAATACCGTCTACTTTAAAAAACTGGACTTACATTTGGACAGGAGATTATAAAAGTACAGTTTTGTACCTACCATAAATGTAGATGTTCGAGGATCCACATTGCTGCAGTCCTAACTAATGGGTAGTCCGCTGTCCAGTCGGCCCGAATACCAAAGTATATGGCTGACGTCGGTCACGGCGCATTAGACTGACGTCAGTACGTCAGGGTACTAATGCGCATGACCGACGTCATATCCTCAGTCTTTTCTTGCCCCAGATGTCAGAAGACCCTAAAAAGACCAGGCCAAAACCAAAAACACCAAACATACCTGCACCAAAAATATATACAATATATACAAAGGTACCAGAATATAATCTCACCTACACAACCACCCCTAAACACAGAGGGGAAGGAGGGAGGGTAAATTGGACTGCAGCAATGTGGATCCTCGAACATCTACATTTATGGTAGGTACAAAACTGTACTATGTTCTTCATTCCACATTGCTGCAGTCCTAACTATTGGGTAGAATCCCAAAGCAGAGGTAGGGGAGGCTGGCAAATCATAAGGAAGCAGGAGCTGATAACATGCCTTGCAAAATAGCTGTGGCAAAACCAGCCCTAGACTTAGAGTAGAGAGGAAGGTGGTAATGCTTAGAGAAAGTATGCACTGAACTCCAAGTAGCTGCCTCCAAAATATCCTTAGTTGCCACCCCTTAGAAATGCTGTTGAAGTGGCAGTAGCCCTAGTGGAATGAGGCCTAATCCCAGCTGGAATCTCCTTGCCATGATGGGAATAACAAAATGCAATGCAAAACCCAATCCACCTAGAAATAGTTTGTTTTGACACAGGCTTGCCCTGCGAACTCAAAGCAAAAGAAACAAACAACTGCTGAGACTGCCTAAAATCCTTAGTCCTGCTTAAATAATAACGCAATTGCCTGTGTACATCTAAAGTGTGCAAAATCTTTTCCCCTTTATTTTGGGGATCTGCATAAAAAGTAGGCAAATGAATAGTTTGGTTTAAAGCCACACTAGAAACCACCTTAGGCATAAAGGAAGGATTAGTACGTAATGATACCCTATCCTTATGAAAAATCAAAAAAGGCTCAACCGCCATAAGGGCCTGCAACTCAGAAACCCTTCTAGCAGAAGTAATGGCCAACAAAAAAGCAGTCTTCCATGACAAGTATTTCAGATCAGCAGTAGCCGCAGGCTCAAAAGGTTGTAGAGTAAGTTTCTCCAACACAAAATTGAGGTCCCAAGCAGGAGTAGGAGCTCTACGGGGGTCTTATATTCTTTGCCCTCTAAGAAATTGCTTGAACAAAGGATGTGAAAACAATGGTGGGTCACAATCATAGTGAGCTGAAATTGCTGCAGCATGAATCTTAATGGAAGAGAAAGACAAACCTTTGTCCAATAACTCAGTAAGATATTGAAGAGCCACACTCAAATTAGGCTCAGAAATCTCCAAATTCTTTGCTGCAGTCCAAAATAAAAATCTCTTCCATTTTTCTGCGTACACTTTCCTTGTACTAGGTCTTCTAGCTTCCATAATCACATTTAAAACTTGTTGAGGAAGCTGAGACCTGCTGTCTTTCAAAACAGAATATGCCAGGCTGTTAGATGAAGAGAGTGAAGCTTGACATTGAGCAGACGACCGTCCCTCTGAGACAACAGGTGTGGAATCAAGGGTAAAGGCCATGGAGGCTTCCTTACCAGACTCCTCAGTAATGGGTACCAGTGCTGCCGAGGCCAATCTGGAGCTATCAAAATCATCCTTGGCTTGTCTTGTCTGACCTTTAGAAGCACCTTTGGGAGAAGAGGCAGAGGTGGAAAAGCATACACATGAAGATTTTTCCAACTGAAAGAAAGAGCATCCACTTTCCAAGCTGTGTGATGAAATTCCTAAACTTTGGCAGCTGGTGGTTTATTGGAGAAGCGAACAGATCTATGTCTGGAGTTCCCCATGACACTGTCAATTTTTGAAATACATGAAGATCCAGTTTCCACTCGTGGGGATCCATGATTTGTCTGCTTAACACATCTGCTAAGGAGTTCTGTGCTCCCGGCAGAAACCTTGCCTGAAGAGTTAGTTGCAAGCTGAGCGCAGTCTCCCATAAAATCATTGCTTGTCTGCACAATGGGTAAGAATGTGTTCCCCTTGTTTGTTGATGTACCACATGACAGTTGTGTTGTCTGTTAGAATCAACACCTGCCCTGGAAGAAGTAACTCCTTGAAAGCCATTAATGCAAACTGGACTGCTAACATCTCTTTCATGTTGATATGTAGATGCTGTAGTCTGGCAGGCCACTTGTCTTGTATCCACTTTCCATTTAGATGAGCTCCCCAAGCAATGTCTGAGGCATCTGTCGTTAGAATCTGACTTGCCTCTGGCCGGGTCACAGAGAGTCCCTTGTTTAGGTGACATTCCTGAGCCCACCACAAAAATTCCTTTTGAATGCAAGGTATTACTTGAATGACAGTGTCCAAATCCTGGCAGTGCTGTGTCCACAGATTTTTGAGATACCATTGTAGCTTCCTCATATGCAGTTTGGCATTGGGAAGCACCAGAATACAAGATGCCATGAACCCTAAGGCTTGAAGGACTGTCCTTGCAGTCAGCCCGGACTGAAGAGATAGTTGATGGAAGTAACTGGAAAGATTCTTTTGTTTGTCCGGGGTTAAAAAGGCTATCTGGGCTGCTGTATTCAGTCTCACACCCAGAAAGCACATGTCTTGAGAGGGTACTAGACTGGACTTTATTTCGTTCACAGAATACCCTAGGCATCTTAGCACTGCTATGACATATTCCAAATGCTGTAGAAGGTCTTCCTTTTCTTGAGCCAGAATCAGGCAGTCGTCCAAGTAAGGATAGATTTGAATTCCTTTCAGCCTGAAGTAAGCTATCACTGGAGCCAGAACCTTTGTGAATACTCTGGGCGCAGTAGATAAGCCAAAGGGCAATGCAGAAAACTGATAATGAGAATTTCCAGCTCGAAAACGCAGATACTTCCTGCAACTTAGTCTTATTGGCACATGAAGGTAAGCTTCCTTGAGATCTAAAGTTACCATCCAGTGATCTTTGCCCAGCAGAGGTAAAAGCTGTTGTAACGTCAACATTTTGAACTTGGGAATGTCCACATAAGTGTTGAGGATAGATAAATCCAAAATTGGTCTCCACGTGTTCCCCTTCTTTGGTACTAGGAACAGGCGAGAATAAAATCCTAGGCCCCTTTCTGGCACAGGAACTGACTGAATGGCCCCTATTTGGAGCAACAGAGAAATTTGTTTGTGAGCCTCTGTTCTTTGTAGAGGAGGAATGTCTGGCATGCCTTTGAAAGGAGGCAAGGTATGGAAATAAAACCTGTAACCGTGGTGAATGATATCCAGAACCCATCTGTCTTGGGTAATTAAATCCCAATTTTCTTTGAAAAGAGACAGCCTTCCTCCCAAAGGTGCTGCCAGGCGAGAACGTACTGGCAGCTGAAAAGGCAGGTCATTGGGTCTGCTTACGAAAGGACTGACCCCTGCCCTCACCAGAAGTCTGAGCAGGTGAACTCCCTGTCCTAGGCCTAAAAGAACCTTGAGCTCTGCTTCTACCACGTCTAGACCTACCCCTAGACTGGGAATCATAAGCAGGATAAGTCCACGCCTTAGCAGGCCAATTTCTACTAAACTTCGGAGGCTGCACCTGCAAAAAATCCTTAACAGTTTGCATAGACTTAGCCTTGTCCTCCATTTTCTTTAAAACTGCTTCCACAGGCGAACCAAACAACACATCAGACTGTAAAGGAGCATCCAAAATCCTTGTCTTAACATGCTCAGCTAAGTTCTGATCCCTCAACCAGGCGTGCCTACGAAGAACAGAACCAGTGGCAGCCACCCTCGAGGAGGCCTGCACAGCATCAAAACCACACTGCAAGGAATGCTTACCCACCTGTTCAGAAACATGAACTAAATCCTGCAACTCTTTACACTCAATACCTTCAGCCAGAGCATCCACCTTAGACTTCAATTGTGAAAGGAGATAATTCTGATATTTTAACATATGAAACTGACAATTCAACGCCCTCATGGCTAAAGTGGAAGAAGTATACACTTTCTTTCCCCATCTATCCAAAGCCCTTGCCTCTTTATCAGGAGGAACAGGATTTTTAACCACAGAAGCCTTCACACCTTTAGGCCCCTGAGAGACAGTTTCTGGGTCTGCCCTAGGACTCTTAAAAAGATACTTATGGGCTTCAGGCACCCTATAGTACCTATCCGGTTTAACAGGGGCAGGAGGCAAAGAGTCAGGATTCAGGGAAGCCTCTGCAAAAACATCTTCTACCACATTCAGAACAGGAGGTATAGCTAAAGGCCTATGCTGGGGTAAAAACAAGAATTCTCTAAGCCTCTTCCTGGAATCAGAGAAATCTTGACCTTCCCATTTAAAATGCTCCCTCATGGAATGCAGAGTCTCTGAAAAAGAAAAATCCTCCAGAGGCGAAGCTGAAGGAGTAGAATCATCCACATCAGAATCAGAATAAGGAGGATACTCCTGCAAGTCTTCAGCAGAAGACTCAGAAGCCTCCGAACATTGCTCAAAACTCTCAAACTCAGGTTCCACCCTAGGCCTCTTATCAGGAGGGGGCATAGAACCTCTAATCATTGTAATCAAATCCTCTGCCATTTTTAGCATATGCTTCTTAGGCAAAGACCCTGAAACACTCGGAGAAACCCCCACTGAAGCTAAAGCAGGCCTGCCTCTTAAAGAAGCCTTAGAAACAGAAGGCGAGGCCCTAACCACCTTAGGAAGAGAGGGAAGAACAGCAACCTGAGAAGCCCCTTCAGGCTGGCCTACTTCCTGAGATACATCCTGTAACAGTAAAGTTTCTCCCTGAGACTCCAAAGAAACTCCTGGCAGAACCTCCGGCTCCACTGAGCCTTCTAAAGAACCGACGTCCGGGACTGTCGGTTCTTCCACTCTAGGCTTCCCCGCTTTGTCCTTGCGCTTTTTGGCTGAAGCGGGCGTCGGAGCATCCGACGGCATTTTATAATTACAACACTTCCCAAATACTAACCTGGCACAGTCTAACCTTCTCTTAATAGTGCGTTTGTTAAACCTAGCACAAGAGCGGCATCCAACAACGTCGTGCTCAGGCCCTAAACAAGGTATACACAAAGTATGGTAATCCCTATGAGGTATCTGTTTCCCACAAGAAATACAGTTATTCACTTTTTCTGACATCCGGTTAAATACTGAGGCAAGAAAAAACAAAATATTCCCAACGGGTACTTAGCCAACTTTGATTCGGTCTGAAACTCTGACTTCAGAAACTTTCAGAACGCCAACCTGCACTCGCAAAAACTGCTTCTGCATCGGACCATGCGGCAAAAAAGACTGAGGATATGACGTCGGTCATGCGCATTAGTACCCTGACATACTGACGTCAGTCTAATGCGCCGTGACCGACGTCAGCCATATACTTTGGTATTCGGGCCGACTGGACAGCGGACTACCCAATAGTTAGGACTGCAGCAATGTGGAATGAAGAACATCTAATGGCTAGGGTATGCAGAAATAATCTTACTAACGGTAAGTAACATAACACTCAGTTCCACAGTGTGGCTAAGTTCCTTGATGGTTCTTTGTAAGACTAGCATTACCTGTGAACTATTATTTAATACTTAAGAACTAACTCTAAGGTAGCAATCCCAACTTTGCCCTTGTCACTTCAGAGGTGTGTGTGTGCGCGCGCGCGCTACATACATATATTAGATATATGTATACATATACACACACACAAACACACATATATATATATATATATATATATATATATATATATATATATATATATACACACATACACATACATATGCATGCGCACAAACATTCAGTGAATATAAAAAGTTTACACACCCCTGTTAAAATGCCAGGTTTTTGTGATATAAAAAAATGAGACCACAATAAATAATTTCGAAACTTTTCCCACCTTTAATGTGACCTATAACCTGTACAATTCAATCGAAAAGAAAACAAATCTGTTAGGTGACAAAAATATAAAAAAATAAAAAACGTACAATAAACTGGTTGCATAAGTGTGCACAACCTTAAACTAATACTTTCTTGAAGCACCTTTTGATTTAATTACAGCATTCAGTATAGGATATCTCAGTATAGGATCGAAAGGTTTCCCTAAACTTTAAGCAAGCTGTCCAAATGACAGCCTTGCTGAATTCAGTATGACCTTTTAAGTCTGTATCTTAACTATATTTGCTTGGCTAATTCATAATTATTAATCTATCAGGATATAATGTCCTTGATACCATCCATGTGAATTGCTGTTCCTTACACAGTGGAGGTAATCATCTTAAAAGATGATTTAGTCAATTGGGTTGCGATAAGAGTATGAAATTGTGCACCAATATGTAGCTCTTAAGTCTGCACAAAAGAATATATACCAAAAATGTATACTTTAATGGTAAATGAATTACTTGCTCCTCAGCCAGCCCATTTCTTTACAGAATTGGTTAAGCCACCATTCTTAACTTTCCAGCCATCGTAAACTCTCTTTTATACTGTCTCAAGATTTTTAATTTTTTAACTAATGTTTTTATCTTTGCTGTTCACTGTAGTGGGTGTTCCAATCCTGCACCGCCAATTTGTGCTGAAAAAAAATGCTTTCTGCTCTCGCGCTCATGACCAGACTAGGTTGTAACTATCTTGCTTTTATGCATTCCTTTTCCTAAACTATGGTTCATAGTTGAACTCTGTGAATTGCCCAGTGGCATTTAAAATTGCTTTCTCATGAATCCCATCCCTTTAACACTGTACATGGTATGCAAACACAGTGTTTGTGCGCTGCAATGTAACATCTTTATGAACTGCACCCACTGTCTTAATGTTACCGTAGTAGCTGTCTCCAGCTGTGAACCTGTGACAAATCTGAAGAAACAACAAATCAATAAAACTGCACCATTAAACATTGGAATCAAAATCTGTAGAAGAACCCAACAAAAAGGCCTAGCTACTAACAAGAAATATACTTTTGCTAAGGAAAATTCCCCCAGCCCACCCCATCACCATGCTCCTTTGCTTAAATATACTAACTTTACTTTCATATCAAAGAGTGCAGTGAGGGCAAACGGCCTCAGTTCTCAGTCTGCAATATTCTACTCTACTATTTAAGGTCAAATAACTGAACTGCCCCTCCCCACAATTCACACAGTAAACTTCTTTCTGTCTCACAAGCAGTCCCCTAAATCCACTGAAACAACAGTATTACCAAAAACACTGATTCTCCAACCTATACAAAAACAAGTATTAAATTTACCATTAATGCCCTTCAATATTAGCAGCACAATTATTACCAGACTCTACAAAAAAAGGACATAACAAAGCCACAAGTTGTTTACCTAAAAAACAGCTGTCTATACATAGGGAAAATTTGTTTTCTATTGGTGACAAATCTTCCTGTGCAAGATGGTATTTTTACAGCCTTCCATGACACTTTTTGCATAGTTTTTATCATTTACTGAAGAACATATTCAATTGTCAGTTAACTGGCTAAACAGTTTTCACTCACAACCAAAACTAGTGGTAGCTGAAATTAGGTACTGTGAGCAGTTACGGTCAGACATATATTACAACTAACTTTTTAGAATAATAAACTTACAATTACAACTATCTTTAAAAATTATTCTTGTCTTGTTTTAAATACTGTGCAATATTAAGTGGCATATCTTGTTTGTTTTTTATGGAACAGTAGCTGATTTGTTGCTAAATGAAGTTCCCTGTACACACAGGAACATGCATCAAGTTGTACAAGGAAGTTATTTACTGTAAAAGAAAAAAATTTAACATTTGGTATGTGAGCTGTGATTGATGGGAATACCTATCCATTACCAATGTTGCAATTATATTGTTTTTTTCATCATGTGTGACCTGGTCTATGTTATAACAGCGAACAATCAAAAGATCGAATGCTGTTATATCGACCACAAAAAAAACGAAAACAAAGAAGAGCGAACAGCCAGAACAGCAAATTTTTTCCCAGGGAAAGAATTCGCTGTTCCCAAAAAAACACACACTAAACACTATTTTAACCGGGGCTTCACCCCCCCCCCCTACTTAAATATACCAACTCCGACATCGCACTACAGTGCTGAAAATAGCAAAGTGATGGAAGCGGCCAAGCGACTTTTTTCCCAGGGAAAGAATTTGCTTAAAAGCCGCTTCGTCATTTTGCGTTTTCGACATTTACAGTTCGAAGATGCATTTGACATAAAGCGCCTTCGTTCTTCTGACAGGAAACCTGGGTGACCACCTACATCCCATTACTCTCTCGCTTCCGTATTTAGTTGGATACTTGCATTTTCTGTGTTTTTGCTTCCATTATGTATTAAATACTAATGCATAAAAGTTTATAAAGTGTCAGTAACTATGCCTCCGTGGCAAATACTTTGGATGGTTATGTGCCATCTAAAGAACTCCATTCTTAAGATACCTCCCTTGCATTACTTACAGTAACAGTTTTAATACTGTCCCTTTTAAAATACATTTAAATTGCTAATTTTGTAGAGTTTTAATTGCAATTACTGTTTAGGACTACACACTCAAGTGCGTTTAGGACTACACACTCAAGTGTGTTAGCCTTTTCTGTGTTTATTTACTGTATTATTGAATTATTTATCCTGGTTTAACCAAAAAAAATACTATCTTGTTTGCTTGTTTCCCACCTTTCCTAGCCAGTATAGTCTAGATCCCAGGCTTTGCTTGTCTCAGGACTTTATTTTCTGTGTTCAGAGGTATCCAGACATTGCTGGGGTAGAGGGAAGTCCTACTGCTTACCAGTGTATGTGGTGATCATTGTACTGCCTATCTAACACTAGAGGAGTGGTTTCCAGTTCTGAAATTGTAATTTTATTAGCTTTTTGGGGTTGATTTCTATCCCTTTCAACTTTTTGGCTTAAAAACACGTGTGTTTGTGCATTTTTCGCATCGTGCAGCACTGCAAGGTTACGGTTAAACTATTCCAGGTGCCAGAAAGTCTGCTCTTCAAATTTTCACTTAGAACTAGCTGGTTTCTCAGTACTAGCACTAAAATGTGAACCCCTGTGACTAGCACTTGCTCTAGAACCTGCTGCAAAGCACTAGGAAGCCTGAAACTGATACAAGCACTCAACTCTCCTGGTCAATAAGGAGAAATTAATCGTAGGCACTAAACAGCCTATAATTGCAAAGTACCTTGCAAAGGTAAGGGAAAACAGCTCTTGTACTTTACAAAAAAGTACCTAAACAGGCATGTCCAAGGGTCAGCTTCTGGTGATTCCTCCTGTCCACCTGGTGAATCTGGGCATACTGGGGCAATGTGGCAACTGCCTCATGTACACAGACAACCCTCTCCTCCTACCACCCAACACTACAACCTGCGAGAGATGCACTTATATAGCCAAACCGGATGCAAAGCTCTCTCCAGCCAAGACTGTGCTAGACAGTCAAGAAGAGAAGGTTATCACCTACACTACACTACACCTCAAACAACACATAGCCCTTCAAAACCCACACCATCAACACCCACACATAGCAAGACTAAACCCACATATGCGGAGACCCTTAACATTAACCTGCTCAAGCAACAAGGACTTCTGAAGCTGAAACGCAAGCAAACACCAGTCACAACCAAAGTGACACATAGCTCAACACCAGTGTGTCACCCAACAACTGCCTCTAAGGCAAGACAATGTATCCAACACTTTAGTCATAGGTGACTCTATAGTCAGGCACACTGATGTCCCACTCACCAGGCTGAACAAGGAGAAAACTACAGTCAACCACATAACGCATGCACTCAAGTCACTCCACAACAAGTACAAATACAACTCTGTCACTGTCCATGTTGGAGTGAATGACATGAGATGTACCTCCCTGGACTACATGAAAAAAGACATGGAAGAGCTCTTGGATCGTGTGGCCCAGGCAGGTATGACCCTAGCCATGAGTAGCATCCTGCCTTCGGCCAGAATGATACCACAGTATAAGGACAAAATGATTGACTTCAACAACTGGCTAAGCTTCTGGTGTCATTCAAAGGGGATCCAGTATCTGTCTGCCTGGGAAGACATGATTGAGAAACCACAATGCTTTGCCAGAGATGGTCTGCACCTGTCACCCCTGGGATTCAGGTTACTGGCTAAAGCTCTTGCCACCCCTATAGTGCCTTTTTTAGGCAAGGTTCAAAGGACAAAACCACTACTGTTAACAGATACAAGCATGTAAAATCTGAAGGTAATGCTACTCAATACTAGTAGTCTACACCTCAAAATGCACTCTCTCGAGGCACTCCTAAAAATGGAGAACATCGATATCTGTGCACTGAGACCTGGGTTCAAGGCTTCGGAGAGCACCCCTGCAATACCACGCTACAACTCTTACCCCACTTTTCAGCCACCAAACCAAGATCGAAAAACTAAAGGTGGAGGAGTGTCCATATTGACCAAGGATATTCAAACCTCCAGGCTAGTTGCCCAACACAATGCATCTGAAATTCTACAGGTGCAACTAACACTAAGTAAGACTGCAATCCAAACTGTAGCTTGCTGCAGATCCTCCACCATGCCCCAAGATTCTCAATACACCTTTCTAAACATAATGGAAAATATTAAGATACAACCAAACACCCTAATACTGGGTGATTTCAACTACCCTGCCATTAACTGGGAAAACTACTCTGGTACCAACACCTTTTCCCAACGGTTCTTGGAATTCATAAATTCCAACTTCCTGGATCAACTAATCCATTGCCCCAACAAGGGCTCCAATATCCTAGACCTGGTCATTACCAACATGGGAGATAGATGCTCCATGCCAGTGGTCACCCCCTCATTGGTCAGGTCTGACTATAGGCAAATCACCCTCGACATCCACATCCCACCTCCACCCCCCAGTAAGGAAACCTCCGTAAAAAACTTCTCCAAAGCCAACTTCATGCTACTCAAGTCAGAAGTGACAAACCATGCAGACAGGATCTGAAAATTCCACTGCTGAATCCTACACTAAGGCACTGTATGAGCACATCCACTCGTGCATGAATCGTGCCATCCCAAATAGAACCAAGATGCTCTCATCCAAAAAAAGGAAGCCAATCTGGTGGTCCCCTGTCATAAACAAACAGAAAAAAGAAACCGTTGCGGAAAAGAAGAAAATCCCAGGATGCAAAAAACTCCCTTACCAGCCTCAGTAAGAAGCTGAGATCCCTCATAAAATCATCAAAAGCTAGTTATGAAAATAAAATTGCCAAAGATTCCAAAGACAACCACAAGGCATTCTACAACTATGTCAAGAATCTAAATGGCAATGCTCAGATCTGCTCTGAGCTACAACAGAATGGCAGTAAATATACTGATCCCAAGGATAATGCCAATATCCTGGTAGATCGATTTAGTGCCAACTCCATCCCCCTCTCACTCCCCTAAACGGCCCATTTCAATATCAAAAGATTGCCAAATTCTGGTAATCACGGCCACACAAGTAGAAACCGCACACTCCAAAGCTAAGAATACAGCATCAATGGGACCAGATGACATCCCGGGCTGTGTACTACATGAACTACAAAATGAACTGGCACCTCACCCAAGTGTCATGTTTAATCATAGCCACCTCCTCAGGCTTCGTGCCCACTGAGTGGCGCACAGCTCAAATCAGTCTCCAGAGCTGTGGAGAAGGGTAAGGTGGTCCACACGGCCTATCTGGACCTCGCCAAGGCCTTTAACACCATCCCCCACTCTGGAATCATATATAAACTTACTAAGCTGGGCATAAATCCCTACATCACTCAATGGGTTGTCATCTGGTTTACTGACAGAACCCACACTGTAAAAGTAGCCGACTCTAAATCCAGCTCCAGACAAGTGGAGTACCTCAGGGTTCAGCCTGGGACCGCTCTTGTTTGGCATCTACTTCTCTGAAGTACAGTCCAACACTAAGGGACTCTGGCTAACAAAGTTTGCAGATGACTGCAAACTGGGAGCCATTATTGAATCCCCAAATGATGTTGATATTCTACGAAAGGGCCTTACAGAAACAGATGCTTGGTGCCAGAGCCATGGGCTCAAGCTTAATGCCAAGAAATGTATAGTTATCCCCTTTGGGAAAAAACATGTACCCATGAATTACCACATAGGTGGCAGCACACTAAACACTGAAAGTGTGATGAGAGACTTAGGGACACAGGGTGGACAGTGGTCTCTCTTTCGATAACCACATAGTCACAACAGTCAGGAAATCCTTCTTTGTGGCACACCTCATCACTAAGGGCTGTTCATCTAGAAAAAAGGAGGTCATTGTCCCACTGTACTCATCCCTCATTAGACCCATTATAGAGTATAACGCCCCATTTGGCAATTACCTCACAAGACATCTGCAACAGCTGGAAAGGCCGCAGAAATACCTCACTAAAAGAATCACAGGCCTAAAGCAAATTCCATATGCTGACCGTCTAGAAAAAACTCCAGCTATACTCTGTGGCATATCGTCTACTCAGAGGCGATCTCTGCTTAATATACAAGGCCATGTCAAACCCTGAGCTGTTGAACATGCTCCACTTAAAGAAATCCCAATCCCTCAGAGCCACACGCTCCAGGGATCTAAACCTTGTCATCACAATGAACAAAACATACTGGAGGGATAGGTTCCTGACCCATACTAGGGAATACACTGCCCATACATGTTAAGCAGAGCGCCTCCTTGGCCCTTTTCAAAAAGAACCTTGATGATTGAATGGGAGATAAGAAATTCACCCAGGTGATCATGTCAGTCGCCCTGCTAAACAGGGGTCCAGGGAAGTAAATACTGTGGGAAGAAATATCCATGGAATTGTTATGGCTAGGCTTATATAGGCCCTAGGGCCGATAGCCTAGTACCAACCTATAAAGCTATGGTCCATATTTGGAACTCATTTTCTACCCACATAAAAAAAGAGGATAAACACAAGGATTATATTTGCTTATTTGTAACATGTTAACCAGGGTGATGCACTGAAAAAAATAAACTATTTCAGTCATTTACCACATGTAAGGCACAAAAAGGCATAAGTAAGAAGACAGTATTAAAACCATATAAATAAATACAACTGATTCAGAGTGATTAGTTTACTAATACATGCCAGCTTATTTAGTGAATGTCAATGCAAATGGTGGGTTAAGTGATTGACAAATTAATGTTTTGGATTACCCATAATTTTAGAGCCACAAGACTTTTACCTAAATAAACAAACTACTGAAAATCAGGTAAACTGCCCAGAAAAAGTACAAATTAAAGAACCTTCCTAAAATAAAGTGAATATTCAAATGCAATTACAGGGGTAAGAATGCACAAGTAATGCATTCATCATGACTGAATTAACAGAATTCAAGCCTTACCCAAACAACAGTCTCTACTTTTCCAATATGTTTTACATGTTAGTATTTTTACATTTATTTTTAACTGCAAGGTTACCAAGATGATTCTGCTACCACTCAGGCACAACATTAGAACATCTCATTCTGAAATTTGTTAACACAAGTTACAACTAACAAAGATTTAAGAGAAATAAAAAATGAGAAATGAAACGCCTTCTAATCACCACTGACTCTGAAATATTAACACAAGCATAAAGAATAAAAAGAATGTTGTCTAATGCTTTATGTTCGTCAGCATTTAAATGGCATCTGATTTTATCTTTTTCTTTTTTAATGAAGTGGCTTCATTAGTGTTATATGCAATCACCCAGAAAATTAAATATCCCCCAGTTTCCTCTATCTTATGCAAAGGAAAAGGCAAATCACGCTTTCAGTTCTAAGTAAAGTCCTCATTTTAGAAGAACAAGCATATTGGTAATTTACCCCCTAGTGATTCCCTTTGTGATAAAAGGAAACAAAACTGTCTCAAAGAACTAAATACACTACTAAAATTAAAATTTGTCTGCCTCATTCTAAGTATACTACTTTAAGCCATAACTTGTCTGCTGTTACTAAGACTTATAAATAAAATAAATAAATAAATAAATAATTTTTTTTAAAAAAAATACAGGGAGCCTGACCAAGCAGTTTATTCAAAACATCCATTTTGCTTTTAGAATATGAAAGCAGTATCAGCTATCACTTGTCAAAATGACCTTGATAGTCTCTTTAACACCCGTCATCATCAAGTAAAATTTGTACAGACGCTTGCAAAGATGATTGATTTTATGCAGTGCATTTGGCCCAGTAAGCTGGCAAACCAAATTGCCTGTCATTAAAATGACAACTTTTGTCAGTACAGTTTCTTAATACTTTCATCTCTCCTTGCAGCAACTGCAATTTTAAAATAATGTATTGCAAGTCTTTATGGATCAATAATATACAGAGAGAAAACACTACAATCAAACCCATTTATGACCATTTCTGACAAGCAGAGCAGCATTATAATTCAGCACCAAAAAGGATGCTCCCACATGTGGCTCTGTGCAGAAGCAGGCCTCACTGAAATCCAAGTTTGAAAAAAAGGTAGACCTTGCAAGATTATCTAGTTTTGCACCAGGAACAGAGCATTAAAACAAATGGAATTTAACATATTCTAAAAGTTACAATGTTGACTAAACAGCTGAAAACAATACCTGACACACAGAATGGAATACACCTCATCCTACATAAAGGTAAGGTTTGTTTACAAAGTATTTTTCTTCCAACACCACTGCCTTCCTTCCTCTAGGGATACACAGCAAGACAAACTAGTCACATGTGAAGCCTCTGACTCCCTCTACATTCAGTGACTCAAAGGACACTATCATTCAAAGGTGTCTCTCCTAAGCTGAAGACTCCCTCACACCCAGTAGCCAAACTATCATTCCCATGGTTTATCCTTCACTGTAGTAGATTATGAGAGGATATGGTTACCTATCTGAATATAAAAGGATACCTAAAGCAGTTATCACAATCCAAATGACAGCCTGCAATAATTACAGCATTATTTATAAAGAAAAATGAAAGTTCTTGCAACAAAATGTTTTGTTTCTATAAATCATCAAACAAATACTAACAATTTACAGCTTACACTTTTATTAGAATGAAGCTGTTCACATAGCAGGGCTTCTCTGTGACTCCATTTCTTGTTTGTTAACCCTCCATGGCTGATAGCTGTTTCTGTAAGGGAAAAAAAGCTGGCTCACACTAGCAATATCCAATAATGAACTGTCCCTGGAACATTCCCAAACACAGGTCACAAATGTACACTAGCCATTTAAAGCCAAATTGATAACAGCACTGTTAGTCATTTCCAACCACAGACAGACCCCATATCTAGCTATGTCTGTGTGCACGTAAGGCAATGTTAGATATGTGAAGAGAAAACAGTATAAAATTAAAAACAGCATGGAGTGAACAATTAGATAAAGATATTACAGATGATCAATGGAGGTAAGCATTTTTCCTAGACATGCAACTAAATGAAGAAAATGTACAATTCTGGCATGCAAATGTTTGCAAAAATATTTCTATGTCTATACTATATTTGGGGAAAAAATGGTTCCATGGGCAAGATGCGTATGTTGGAGATGTGAGAGTTCAGCAGGAAGCTCTTGGGAGCATACATCTGGGTTAATTATGGGGATGTTTCAGTATAACAATGAACTGAACAATATGCCAAGTTTTATACTTAAGCTATTTCACCTCAGTAGCGGGATGGCCTTCTTGAGCTGGTGTACTATAGCCTATACTAAAGTGAAAGCATAGTTATCTTTAATTCTGACTGTGATAAGAATGCCACAGAAAATGGAAAACTAAACAAAAAAAACATCAATAAGAGTGGTAAAAAATGGTCAGAGATTAAAACTATGGAAGAAAGAACTATTAGAGAACAGAAACAGAACTCATTGGTTAAAAAAAATTCTAAATTGAACGATGTATTGGGATTCGAGCGTAAAGAGGACACTGACAGAGAACAAGTACCCATGATCTATATCTATTTAATAAAATAAACACAGACACACAGTGAGACGTCACTGGTCCAGTTGTTAGAACTTAAAATACAGAAAAAATAAAACAATATGGTCACTAATTACTACATTAATCCAAATTAGGTAGTAAATAGTTAATTTGTGTATTAACTGTTTTTGTTTAATGAACAATGTTAACTCAATAATGTAATTAAGACTGGATAGAATAGGTGTGGTGATAGTATGGATATACATGTTTAACGAGACTGCTTTAATAGTACTGCATAAACAGATAATTATAAAATGACTTTATAAGCAATCAGTTCTTAAATATCAAGTGAATCATACATGGGTATTGCTTAGTATGTCAAACTGAAAAATGTTATAATAAGGTATTTACGTTACTTAAAAGAAGGTAAGGAAGCAATTTTTCACATTTGGGAGGGGAATACAGACAAGGTAAGGACAGACTGCAATCTAGGTAAGATAATCTTGTTAAGTGGGAACAGAGGCTCTGAGATAGGCATCAGCATGGCTAACCTCAACTGTAGAACAGGTAATGCATGAGTGTGTAGCCTCTGACTTGGGAAAACTGCTTCTATATGGAAGGGTAATTTTCCCTTTTGGAAAGTATGAATAGTTTTGTATATGCACTGCGAGTTAAAAGGGCTGGGGGTTAAAATGTATTTGGTTTGTATTTTGAGTGTTCCTATCAAATCAAAATATCTGGGGAAACGTGACTGGGTTCAAACAGACCTGACAAGTAAGTGCAAACAAAATCAGCCAAAAATGCCTGGGAAAATTTGACTGGGATCAAAAAGACGTAACTAACTACAAACAAAATCAGCCTGCTATACATTAGCATCTGCATGCAAGTTACAAGCTAGAAACGTATACTTTAAAGAATGGTCACGTACAACATGTGGGAGTAATACCTTTTTATCAAAATGTCTCGTTTCTCAGTATTAACAAGTAATATAAATGGCCTTGATGGTACAGACAAAAAGCAACAGTACTAAGTTATATTATGAAGTATGGAGTGCAAATAGTAATGCTGCAGGAGAGACATTTAGATAGAAATGAGCATGTGGGATTTGAAAAAGACAGGACTTTAAGATAGACATTCAGCAGTGTATCATGGAGAAGGGAAAGGAAGAGCAATAATGCCAACTGAGAGTGTGACTCCAATACTGACAGAAGTGAAAAGACAATAGCAGATCTGTGGTAGGAAGAGATTATTGGCAGGGAAGGAGGATTACGCTGATATGTACGTAGATTCTATCTAAAAGGAGCAGAGGAGAATTTTGGAAGAAATAAGAATTCAAAAGAATGTATTACTTATGGGTGGGGACTGCAATTTGATTTACTATGATGAGGATATATAATTGAGATCTACAAAGGAAAATACAAAAAAAAAAGAGGGGACATGTCTGATGCAGTGTACAATTTAGGAGCAGGAACTTAGAATTTACATAAATCATTCACCAAGATGCAATAAATGAACAAGACTGGATAGAAATTACATTTCACACAAGCATGTGAAGGAGGGAAAGGTAACAGAGTGGGATGAGGTTAAGCAGATGTTTGGATTGAAGAGTGAAGGCTATCTTGCCCATCAGAGATTACAGACTACAGATGAAGTGTGTGTGGCCTAACCTAAAATTTTTGAGATCTGTCGTAGAACTATATCAAATCATGAATCTAGGAATACTAAGACAGATATGCAGGGTCATCATCATCTGATTTCGGCTGTTCCCGTTACAGGTCACCACAGCGGATCATCCGTTTCCATTTCTTCCTGTTCTCTGCATCTTGCTCTGTCACACCAACCACCTGCATGTCCTCTCTCATCATATACATAAACCTTATCTTAGGCCTTTTCTCTTTTCCTGTTACTTGGTAGCTTCATCCTTAGCATCTTTTTCCCGATATACACAGCATCCCTCCTCAGCACATGTCCAAACCAATGTAATCTTGCTTTGTCTCCAAACCTTCCAACCTGGGCTGACCCTCTAATATACTTATTCCTAATCCTGTCCACCCTTGTCAAATCCAGTGCAAATATTAACACCTTTAGCTCTGCCACATCCAATTCCAACTCCTGCCTTTTTGTCAATGCCACCGTCTCCAACCCATATAACATAGTTGGTCTCGCTACCCTCTTGTAGACCTTCCCTTTTACTCTTACTGGTACTCGTCTGTCACAAATCACTCCTGACACTCTTCTCCACCCACTCCATCCTGCCTGTACGCTCTTCTTCACTTCTCTTCCACACTCATCATTACTCTGAACTACTGATCCCAAGTATTTAAACTCATCCACCTTCGCCATCTCTACTCCTTGCATCCTCACCATTCCTCTATCCTCCCCTCTCATTCACACACATATATTCTGTCTTAGTCCTGCTGACCTTCATTCCTCTTCTCTCTAGAGCATATCTCCATCTCTCCAGGGTCTCCTCCACCTGTTCCCTACTCTCACTACAGATCACAACGTCATCTGCAAACATCAGAGTCCACAGGGATTCCTGTCTGATCTCGTCTGTCAACCTGTCCATCACCATTGCAAGTAAGAAAGGGCTCAGAGCTGATCCATGATGTAATCCCACCTCCACCTTAAACGCATCAGTCACTCCCACCGCAGACCTCACCGCTGTCACACTACCCTCGTACATATCCTGTACCACTCTTATATACTTCTCTGACACTCCCAACTTCCTCATACAATACCACAACTCCTCTCTAGGCACCCTGCCATATGCTTTCTCTAAGTCTACAAAAGCACAATGCAACTCCTTCTGACCCTCTCTGTACTTCTCCATCAACACTCTCACAGCAAACATCACATCTGTAGTGCTCTTTCCCGGCATGAAACCATACTGCTGATCACTAATCATCACATCCCTTCTTAACCTAGCTTCCACTACTCTTTCCCATAACTTCATGCTGGGACTGATCAATTTAATCCCTCTGTAGTTACTACAGCTCTGCGCATCACCCTTATTCTTAAAAATCGGTACCAAAAAACTTTTTCTCCATTCCTCAGGCATCCTTTCACTTTCCAAGATTTCATTAAATAATCTGGTTAGAAACTCCACTGCCATTTCACCTAAACACCTCCATACCTCCACAGGTATGTCATCTGGACCAACAGCCTTTCCATTCTTCATCCTCTTCATAGCTATCCTTACTTCCTCCTTGCTAATTCATTGCACTTCATGATTCACTATCCACACATCATCCAACCTTCTCGCCCTCTCATTCTCTTCATTCATCAATCCCTCAAAGTACTCTTTCCATCTGCTCAACACACTCTCCTCGCTTGTGAATATGTTTCCCTCATTATCCTTTATCACCTTTACCTGCTGCACATCTTTCCTAGCTCGGTCCCTCTGTCTAGCCAATCAGTACAGGTCATTTTCTCCTCCTTAGTGTCCAACCTTTCATACAACTCTTCATATGCCTTATCCTTAGCCTTCAACACCTCTCTCTTTGCCAGGCACCTCATCTCCTTATACTCCCATCTACTTTCTTCATCTCTCTGACAATCCCACTTCTTCTTTGCCAACCTCTTTCTCTGTATACTCTCCTGTACTTCCTCATTCCACCACCATGTCTCCTTGTCGTCCTTCCCCTGTTCAGATGTCATACCAAGCACCTTTCTAGCCGTCTTCCTTACTAGCTCTGCTGTAGTTACCCAGCTATTTGGTAACTCTTCAGTGCCACCCAGTGCCTGTCTTAACTCTTCCCTGAACTCCACTTCACAATTACCCTTTATCAATTTCCACCATTTGATCCTTGGTGCTGCCCTTACACTCCTCCTCCTCTTCTTGATCACCAACGTCATCCTACAAACCACCATCCTATGCTGCCTAAATACACTTTCCCCTGCCACCACTTTACAGTCTCCAATCTCCTTCAAACTGGCCCTCCTACATAAGATATAGTCCACCTGTGTGCATCTTCCTCCACTCTTGTATGTCACCCTATGCTCCTCCCTCTTGTTAAAATATGTATTCACCACCACATCCATGTCCATCCTTTTCGCAAAATCCACTACCATCAAACCTTCTGCATTCATTTGCTTAACACCACACATACCCATCACTTCCTCATCCCCTCTGTTCCCTTCACCAACATTCCCATTGAAATCTGCTCCAATCACCACTCTCTCACCCTTTGGTACAGTCATCATCATTTCATCCAACTCACTCCAAAATTTTTTTTCTCATCCATCGCACACCCAACTTGTAGAGCATATGCACTAACAACATTCATCATTACACCATCAATTTCCAGCTTCATAAACATCACTCTATCCGACACTCTTTTCACCTCCAAAACACTTTTAGCATACTGTTCCTTCAGGAGAACTCCTATGCCATTTCTCCTCCCATCCATACCATGACAAAACAATTTGAACCCACCTCCGATACACCTAGTCTTACTCCCCTTCCATCTGGTCTCTTGCACACACAATATACCAACCTTCCTTCTGTCCATCATATCGGCTAGCTCTCTCCTTATACCAGTCATACTGCCAACATTCAAAGTTCCGACACTCACTACCACAGTCCTAGCCTTTCTCCTCTCTTCCAGCCTTCGGCCATGCCTTCCCCCTCTTCTCCTCCTTCGGCCAACAGTAGCCCAATTTCTGTCAGCACCCTGTTGGCTAACAGTACAGGAGGCGGTTGTTGTTAACCCGGGCCTCGATCGATCCGGTAATGCTGTAAAATGAGACACTGGTACGTTCCCACTTACCTGTTAAAAACAGATGAATTTAAGAAAAGGGAAGTGGATATGATTAAAGAGTTAATTGGGAAGGGCAGAAATTGCTTTAGATATCTAGTGAGTGGATAAAATGAAAACAGTTTAAAAACATGGCACAAATAAGAGACATGGGGAAAGTAATAAGCATTACTTAGAGGGGCTAATAAAGGTCATAGTACTATAGAAGAGGAATCTCACAGACAAAGAAAAGAAGCAACTGCAAAGTAGGTTCATATGTACTAGGCTAGCTGCTCTTCCAGGTCATTTTAAGCCTAGCTTACTTCCCCAAGGTGAGACTCAAACCATGTACTTTGTGTTTGTGAGGTAAACACCTTAACAGTTATACCAACCCCCAACTAAGGGATACTAAGGGAGCAAGTATACAACATGCAGGAGTTTAAAAAGGCTGTTGTTGACTATTTTTATTAACTCTAGTGCACAAAACCTTTTACCACAAGGACAGACAACAGAAAGTAGAAAGAGTTAATGCAACACATAGGGAATGTATTACAAATAAAATAACCAGATATCCCATAGAGGTATTAGAAATATTTTAGAACTTTTATGAAAATTTGTATAAATCAGAGGAATAGGAAAATCAATAAAATGCATAAATGGGAATATTTATGGAAGACTTAACTGTAACATTATAAGAAGATGAGTCTTGACAGTTATATGCTAAGTCAGGAAGAGATGAAATACAAACAGTGATGCATAATCAATCAACAGGGACATTTCATAGGAAGAGACAGCATTTCTGTGGCTATTTGAAGTTGGGTGAGAAGAAAGTGAGAAGGATCCCGAAAGTTTAACAATATTTTAAAAGGTCATTTTAAATGACTAACATAGGGCTTACCTGAATCAATATCAATAAAGAACTTGATACAAAGTAACAGCCTCCTGAGATTTTTTGATTATGTTGCTTGTAACTTTTTCAACCTCCTACAGCGAGCAGGTGCAACTAGAGCCAGAGACTTTACCCATAGGAGATAAACACTGGATGACGCACGACAAAGGCTCTAGGTGTTTGACAGCCTGATAACTGCACCTCCCCTTGAAATTTCCACCCTAAACCTTAGACCACAGAGGACACAAGGTAAGTGGAAACTCACCAAGAAGGGATAGACCACAGAGAATACACGGCAAGTGGAAACTCATCAAGAAGGGATACACTACAGAGAACACACAATAAGTGGAAAATCACCAAGAAAGGTAGACCACAGAGAACACACGCTAAGTGGAAATTCACCAAAAAAGGGATCAAGACTACTGCAGGTCTGACATCAACTACAGCTTTCCTAATGGTGGGTGTAGAGTGCTTTGTGTTTTACTGGTATTTTAAAAAGGGAGGGGGAGGACTACCATTACTTTGGAAGAAAGCCATGTTGGCTGTATTACCAAAAGACAGTAAGGACTCGAAGTCTTGCTTCATATTGACTTGTTTCAATTTTAAGCCTTGATTACACAGTTTCTATGTCTATGAATGGCAAAGGTGTTACCAATGTTTTTAGACATGGATCAATACGATTTTGTGAGGGGGAGGCAAATATTTGGAAACATTAACACAACACTGATGATCCAGAGGGAAGCAGTGTGTAAGAAAACACAGCTGTTACTTGGAGGTCTTGACGCAACCAAAGCATTCAATAGAGTCAGCAAGGATTTTATGACTAGGGGGATGGTAGAATTTCCACTCCCTGACATAATAACAGGGTTAATAAGGAGGATATATGCAGGGCTGTGCTTGAACACAGGAACCAGACAAGAATATCTTTTCTCCACTGCTATTTGCTTTATATTTAGAGCTGCTGCCAAAGAAAAAGAATTCAAAATTCAAGAATATAACTAGCAAAGTACTCAAAAGGGGTTAACTTTATTTGCAGACATTCTGTGCAGAGTCTGCATGTCCTCCCTGCAATCGAGTGAATCTTTAAAGACATGGAGGTAGGTGCGTTGTGAGTATCTATGTGCCTTCTTTGAAAGTTGGGCACCAGGCTGGCAACTCGACACCATAAAAACACCACTGTCAATCAAGCTGCTGTGGCAACCCCTAACCGGGAAAAGCTGAAAAGACATTTTTATTTCATACTTTATAAAGCAAGTAAAAATGACATGTTCATCTTCTGGAACATTCTGAGGCAGTATCATATCATTTTGGGATATAAAACAAATGAAGATAAACAGACTCAAGTGATAAACTATACACCCATACATGAATTGTTTAGCAATATCCCAACTTATGGGAACCTAAACTAAAAGTATTTAAAAGAATTCTTGTTATGGGAGGTTCCGATATGTGGGAAGAAACTAAACAAGTTAATACAAAACTGAAAAAACATTTACCTATCCTTTGTTGACCAGATTTAGTGCCACTAGGTCTGTGGCCTCTTTCCAGAGGAGAACAGAGGTGGTACTTGTATTACTTGGTGAAATCTGGGCAGGGCATTGGTGAACTTTCCCTACTCTTTGCGATAGGTGCCTTAGGATCTTTTACATACATCTGAGATACCACCAACTCAAGCAGATGGGGCCTCAGTTTAACATCTCATCCGAAGGACAACACACTCACTTATGCTACACTGCCACATCAGTCATCAATCTACTTGGTGAGGGAACAGAACCCACAGCCTTCTGCACCACAGGCAAGTGTGCTACCAGTTGCACCACCGATACTGCAATAACTGAATACGGACATTGGGTAGCAAGAGAGAAACAGTGAAATGCTTTTAGTCCCCTTATTCTTAAATACATGTCAGATATATTTTTATTAACCAGCAGAAAAGTTGTGGATAATAACTAATAAAGAGCTGAATGAATATACTTGGGAGGGGAAGAGGGTAATAATTAAATGAGAAGCTGATTCTCCCAAAAGAACAAGTCAGTGTAAGGTTACCTAATATTAGAGATTATTTTATAGCAATGCAATTAAGGCTGATATACATAACTCAAGCTGAAGTTATGAATTAAAGTGGAAAAAATATGATTATGAAACGGGGATGTTCAAAAGATAAACAGAGACTAGGATTTTGGATGCCAGTCCTTAAGGAAAATAACAACCATAGAGAATATTACACTTATAAAATAGAAGTATTATAAGAACTAAACCAGTCGGGAATGGAAAAAAGGAGATTTTACCAATAGATATGTCTGTAAGTAGGGATACAGAAAATAGGCAAAAAGGAGTTGGAATTTACTGGAGCAAATTAGCAAAGGAACCAAGGTACTGGTAGCAAATACCGCAGGAGGAAAGTTAACAGAATGCGATAAAGTCAAGCAAAAGACAAGACTGGTTATGACTGCCTTCCCCATTAGAAACTGATAAACAGAGTACAGGCGCTGCAGGTAGTATTGCCACCTCAAAGCAAGAGGTTCCTCAGTTCGATTCTAGACTGGGGTGCCTTCTATGTGGAATTTGCATGCCCTCCCTGTGTTTGTGGTGGTTTCCTCTAGGTGCTCTAGTTTCCTCCCACATTCCGAAGACAATGGTAGGTGGACTGGACACTCTAAATTGGCTATGGGTGTGACTGTGCATGTCAGTGTGTGGTGTGGAAGTAGTACCGTGGTAGGGCTAGCCAGCCTGTGATGTAAACTTGGCTCTAGATGATTGTCATTGGTGAAGTGTCACTCCGACCCCATGTGAAAAAATGGGAAAAAGGGGTTGTGGATGGCTGGAAGGGAAACAAAGAGATAGGAAAGTGCTAAGTGAAAGACCAGCTCTGGTAGAGTTTTTAGCTGCATTGAGAAGAGAAGCTGCAGGTAAAAAGGGATAATTATGTTGTATAAAAATGCACAATAAGACTAAGAATCAATCATAGAAGTGAGAAAGGTTTAGGGAAAGAGAATGGGCAGGCAGTATACAAAGGAACAGTGGAATGAAATGTGCAATGTGTAAGGCTACTAAGTATAAAACAAAGTCTTGAAGGTTTAGGATATTTGCATGGAAGTCTTTGCAAAGGTATTTTTATATCCCAAAAGACTTCAGAGGACTTTCCCCTGTTAGCTAGCAAATACTGGAGATGTGGCAAGGACGAGAGAGGTAATTTGTGAACATGTTTTTTTCTGAATGCAATATCCTCTTTATAAGCATAGGGGTACACTCCAGTGCCTACTTTATCTTTCTTGACTATAGGATACATGAACTTGCCTCAAAACCTTACACAACTTGGGCATGTCGCAGATCTGTATAAAGTGTTGTTAGTATGCACTTTTTAGCATCAAAAACATACAACTTTTTATTTCCTGGCAAATGAAAAAATCACGAGAAACTATATTTTACTGCATATGTTGAAACAGTAACACAGATGGCCCTCGTCCAGTTTAGAGTTGCATATAAAATATCCCAACTCTTAAGCAAAGAAGCAATGCATGGTACAGCAATCAATGTCCTATTACCCAGGCTGCAATACTCCCTTCCCGGTAATTACTCTACACTCTACAAAACTTATATTTCCTCTAAAGACTGGAAAATAGAATCCAATGCAAGGAACACACTCATTACTGCATTCTGAAAAAGATGGATTTAGATGCTGATGACTTGGGCATGTGACAGTTCTGCATATGTTGCTGTATGTACTTTTCAGCATCAAGAACATTTTTAAAATTTTTCTGGCAAATGAAACAACCATGGGAAACCGTGATAGTTTGGTCTACTAAAAGTTGCTTTTTCATGAATGTCCTTAACATTTTGCTCCACAGTGTTCCCTATAAGGTCAACAGACTCAAACAATAATAATGAGAAAAGCCTTAATAAAGAAACTTTTGCTGAGCTGCACCCTGCTGTGTGCACTTGTGTAATACACAACAGGGATAAGAGGAAGGGAGGGAAAGAAGGAAGAAGGGTTACTACTGTCATGCCTATTTTTGTTTTGCCTCTTATACCTGATGTGAGTTCTGGCACCCGCCTGTCTGACCTGTAGTGGGACTGTTGCTGCTAAGTGGTGCTGCTGACAAGAGGAGCAGCTGCCATTTCCCCCTGCCTTCTGCAGTGGACCATTTTTGTAGTTTCCCTGTTTAGTGGGACCTTATACATGGAGGACTACAGTATGTGACCAAATTTTATTTTAATGAGCTGCAGGCCACCCTTTATACTTATGCAACATATAAGGTAGAGAAGAACAGAGATTCTTCTATCAAGCCCATTTTTATGTACTGGTTTAGACTTGCTACTCGAAAGCACAGCTATGTGGATCAACAGATTATCCTAGCCCTTCAGAATACAATTTTAACCATTTCTCTAGTAGGTACCAGCTGCCAGACAAGATTTTTTCCTGATCAAGGCACCAGCTGCAAGACATGATGCATTTTTTCCTGCTGGGGTTAACCGATTTCTTTGCATTTATAACTCACTGAAGCATGGCTGATTTTTGTACTGTCCTTCTCTGCTACTGTAGTACTTTGCAACTTTACTGATCTTACTAAGCTGACTTATTTCACTTTTTCTTCCTTGCACTTTTATACATCTTACTGAGCTGCGTTATACTGCTGTCTGCTGCAGAACTATTTTTTGTACTTTTACTGATCTTGCTGAGTTTCCTGTTATTTTACTATTGTTGCTACTTGAAAGCATTATTACCACTACTGAACTGTGCCCTGCGGTCAAGAATATTTACTTTTGCTCTGTTTGCAGTAATTGTAATACTCTCTTCTATGTACTTATTTTTTCTACTTTTTCTGATCTTGCTGAGTTTCCTGTTATTTTACTATTGTTGCTACTTGAAATCATTACTACCCCTTATGAACTGTGGCCTGTGTTAAGGATATATTTACTTTTGCTCTGTTTGCAGTGATTGCAATATTCTCTATGTATTTATTTTTTGTACTTTTCCTGAACATAAAACATTATCTATTACTGAACTGCTATTCATTATTTGGCTATATGTTTTTATAGCATAGTGTTCTGTACCTGGACTGCCCATGCATTAGACTTCTACTGATGTTAGACCATTTCTGCACCATCTATTAGGAGGATGATTTTGCTCTTGGACTTCACTGTGATCAAACTATTTTTGGCATTTCAACAGCATTTTTGGTTAATTCTTCATTTTCAAGCTACTGTTATTAAATATAGTGACATTTTTGTTAGACTACTGACACTTAGTAGCTACTGTATCTCTGCCTGGTTAATAATTTAATCTGCCCCATATTTTCACCACTGTACCTTGCAAACCAAACTAAATCCTACAATGACCATTAGCAGCACTTAATTCTGACTTAAACCTTTCCATCAAAAATGAGTGCATGAACCTTAACTCTATTTTCACTACCTAACCCTACCACTACCACTTCATGCACTCAGCCTCAAAACCTACACTTCTACCTAGTAACTCTTACCAATATCTGTACCTCCTGTAATCAGTAGCTGTACAAATCTAATCTACTTATACCACCCCCTACCGTTACCAGAACCCTAGTTTAATTAAATCTACCAAATGACTATCATCGCGGAGCTTCAAGTTGATCTTACCTCTCACATTACCAATCTGTTGGCAGTAGGCAACTCTGGGGAAGTGCAGGAACCACCTTTTGTTTACAGACAATCCACTATTCCTAAATTATTTCAACACTACCTGTGAGCAATGCACCTATTTTCTTAGTCCAGAGGTAGGTGCATCTACTCCCAGCACCATCAATAAACATTTTTACTAACCTACACCTGCCCACAACTAAGGCAGTTGAAAAATTTTTGCCTTTCAGGTACCTAAGTAGAAGACTTCAGACATCTAGAAATCAGTACTTATACCATCACATACTCTTATCAACATGACTGTAAGCTTGAACCACCAAGGTCACATAAGCCTGCTTCTAATCCTAAAAACCTGTTTATAAATGACTCCACCATAAAGCATACTAACACAGCATAAACCAAACTAGATGAGCAAATCCATATAAGACATTCTAAATCTCTTAACAGCAGAGTTGCTCTGATTCAGGTTAGAAGCTTTAAAAAAAAAGTCAATGTTTTCTGTCTTTTGCTGAAGTCCAAACTGCCTACCTTTACATATTCGCCACAAAAACAATATACTGCCCACTGGACAACTAACTGGTTTACAGACCACACTAAAGTAAAGTAATCAACTAGGGATACCTCCCTAAACCACAGAAACCTTACCAGTGATGTTCACAAGGGTTTGCTCACAGGTCCTCTTCTGTTTGGCATTTACTTATCAGAGGTAAAAATCAGGCATACAAGGTATATGGGTAACCAAGCCTGTACACGTCCGTGAACTGAGAAGTGTTGTCACCTCACCCCAAGCTACCCAAATTCTGCAGCAACATCTAACTCAGACATACAGCTGCTGTGCTAATTATGGGCACACCCTAAATGCTAAGAAGTATAGCACAGCTAACTTTAAGACCCACACCCTTCTTATACAGACCCATGTATACACACTGACAATGAGATTTCTTTAGACCCCCGTATCTTAATTGTGGGTAGCAAATCTTTCTGCTCGTCTGTCATGTCACTTTTTAGCCCCAAATATTCTTCACTAGAAAAATCTATTTCGCAAGCCACTTAAGGTACTCAGACTACAATCTCCATCCTGTGTTTCGGTTTCTAACAGACTCCTGTGCAGTGACCTTTGTATATCATTCTGCATTGTGAAACAAGTCTTACTTTCTTTACCTGTTTCATCTTCACAAATCAAAAAGCTCAGCTAATACTCTGTCAACTCCAGTGCCCTGGACCAGCTAGATGACACCATGACCAGGGGCACCAACATCCTGGACCTGGTGCTTACAAATATGGGAGACCACTGTTGCTCCCCCACTGTGAGTTCATCCCTGGTGAGATCTGACCACAAATCAGTCTCTTTTGAGGTAACTATCAGCTTCTCCGAAGCAGATTATAACCTCTTACGGGATGGTGTAGAAGAAACTGTAAGGAACCACCACGAAGAGCATAAAAGATTTAATATAAAAAGAAACAAGCGCTTTCACGCACCACCATGGCGCGCTTCATCAGGTTACAATAATTGAGTAAAAATCCATCCATTATATACTAAAATACTCACAATTAAACAATTAAGTCATTAAATAAACAAATCAATTAAATTACTTAAGGAGACAGCTCTAAATATACACTAAACTTTTATAAAGATGCTTTGCTACATTTGAAATATAAGTATAATGCCTCTAAAAGGCACAAAAAGAAAAACAAATCAACCATCTAAATGAGTGTAGACACCACTATAATAAGATAAGCATAAACTCCATCGATATAGCTAGAACTAATATGACATGTAATGGCACCTAACCAGAATAAAATCATAATGTTATCTTCATCTCCGAAGGTACAGCACATATCATACTATTGAACATTAGAAAAAGTATCTTATAGAACATGATGGAAATGTTCATAGGATGGTAACACAATTAATAAAAAATAAATATAAGTGAAATATATGAATGACACCATGACCAGGGGCACCAACATCCTGGACCTGGTGCTTACAAATATGGGAGACCACTGTAGCTCCCCCACTGTGAGTTCATCCCTGGTGAGATCTGACCACAAATCAGTCTCTTTTGAGGTAACTATCAGCTTCTCCGAAGCAGATTATAACCTCTTATGGGATGGTATAAACAGCTTCATTGCACCTCTCCCCTCAGATGGAACCAGTAACTATGCAGAGCTCTACACCATTGCCCTATACAAGCACCTAACTGCATTGACTCGGCAGTACCTGTTAGCACCAAGGCAAGCTCTTCAAGGAAGAGTAAACCTGCCTGCTGGACAATCACCATTAACAGGCTTTACAATAAAAGAAAAATTGCTGTCCAAGATTAAGAAGGAGCAGGCTCTAAACTGGAGATACTCCTTCCTCAGCTTAAGTAAGCAAATTAAGACTTCTTGTGAAGTCCTCCAAGGGAAACTATGAATCCAAATTAGCTTCCTCAATCAACAACAACCATAAGGCATTCTATACTTACATATGTAACCTAAAAGGTAAGGCTCAGATTTGCACGAACTGGTAGTTAGTGGTAACACATACATTGAGCCGGTGGACACAGATAACCTGCTAGTTTACAGGTTCCATGAAAACTTCACTCCCCGTTCCCTGCCACACTTATTTCATGACATCCTTACCACCTGTCCCCTACCTTGCATCTCTAAAAAGCAGGTCATAATTGCCCTAAGGCCAAATACACAGCATCAATGGGACCTGATAACATCCCAGGCTGCACCCTACATGGGCTCAATCAAGAATTAGCATCACCATTGGCTATTCTTTTCAATCATGGTCTAAGCACCAGCTTCATCCTAGCTGAATATAAAACAGCCACCGTTATCCCTCTACACAAAGGTGGTGTTTCTACTGACCCCAGGAACTAGAGACCTATTAGCCTGATTAGCCTCATCTGCAAGGCCGTGGAGTGAATCATCATGGATCTTATCAACAAAGATACAGGTAATGTCCAAACACTAGAAGCTACCCAGTTTGGATTTGTCAAGGGGAGTTTATGCTTGTTAAAACTGGTGGACTTCTTTGAGACAGCCACAAGGGCCCTGGATGAAGGGAAATCTGTGCATACAACCTACCTAAACCTGGCCAAGGCATTTGACACTATCCCTCACTCAGGCATCATTAACGAACTCTCCCAGCTAGACATCAACTCATATATTGTAGGGTGGGTTGCAAACTGGCTCTCTGATAGAATCCATACAGTCAAAATAGGGGAATCCACTTCCAACAGGAGACCCATTGCCAGTGGTGTTCCACAGGGATCAGGCCTGGGACCTCTACTGTTTGGAATCTATTTCTCTGAAGTACAAGCTAAAACCAAGGGACTGTGGCTAACAAAGTTTGCTGCTGACTGCTAACTGGGTGTGGTAACAGAATCTCCAAACAATGTAAACATCCTTCAAGTAGGTATTGCACAAACAAATGATTGGTGCCAAAGTCATGGACTCAAACTCAATGCAAAAAAATGTATTACCATCCCTTTCGACAAGAGCGAAGCTCCTGCAAATTACCACATCAATGGCAATACCCTAAAGTACACACTCAGTAGTGAGAGATCTGGGCACTCGGGTTAACAGCAACCTTGCCTTTGATCACAATGCCTCCAGAGTGGTAAGAAGGGCATTCTGTATGGCTCACCTCATAAGTAAGGGCATTGCCTCAAGAAAAAGTGAAGTTATCACCTACCTGTACTCTTCACTCCTTAGGCCAATAACAGAGTACGACATCCCTTTTTGGCATGTACCGTTCAAAGCACCAACAGCCATTAGCCTAGTAACTTCCTGTGATCCTAATACTCTACTTGTCAGATGAACAGTATCTGCTTGTATGATATGTTTTTTTCCTAATGCATCATCCACATTTGGAATAAACGCTTTCTGCGCCCCCCCCCCCCGAAATCCTTTAAAGTAAACCTTGACAACGGATGGGTGACTGCAAATCCATGTCTGGCATTAGTACTTAGGATCTCCTATCTAGAGGAAACAAGTTTGTCTTTATCATTGCAACGGTGATAGGGCTAAGCTTGTTGATGACTTTCCAGTATCAAGTTTTAGGCCATTACTAGGAAGTCAACCTATGATCCTATGGATGAGTTGACGGAGACAGTATCTCACACTTGATTCAGCAGTCACAGACATATTCCACACACAGAACAGCTGCTACAATTGTTTCATAATTAAGCTGTCAAACATTCATACAGTACAGTGCAGTCCTCTGGCAGTGTACAATGACAAAATTACATCACTGAACAAGTATCATGTTGGTATGGAGACTGGGAATGGTGAAATGGTGGTGAGTGGGGGTGCATAAAATTGGTATGCCACCCCAGGCCCAATAGTCCCTTGCTACAGCTCTAACTGCATGAATCTGATATATCTTCTGCTTCTTCAATAAAACCCAAAATCTTAAATGAATACAATAAGAATGGATTTAGGTTCATAGGTTCATACTAGGCTATCTGCCCGAGGGCATTTACAAGCCTAGCCCATAGTTTTGTGGCTTACGCCACCCCTTTAGTATGGGGAACTATACCCATTATTTTGCTGTGCCTCTGTTGAGCAGTGACACTGAGGTAATCCCTGGGGTATATCTGCGATCTCCCATCCATTGGTCAAGATTTCTCTTGAACAAGGCCAGCGAGGTGCTCTGCCTCACATATACTGGGATTTTATTCCACAGCATAGGGAGTCTTTGGGTGATGAATCTATCCCTCCAGCACGTCCTATTAATAGCCGTGTCGAGGTTTAAGTCTCCCGCCTTGTGGCTCTGACGGATCTAGATTTTTTTGAGGTGAAGCATATTCATCAAATCTGGGTTTGACATGGCCTTGTATGTTAGGCAAAGGTCACCTCTGAGCAAGCGTGCGACTGAATAGAGCTGGAGTTCTTTCAGTCGGGCAGCATAGGACAGATGTTTGAGACCCTTTATTCTTTTGGTGAGGAACTTTTGTGGCCTCTCCAGCTGCTGCAAGTGTCGGGTCAGATACATTCCGAATGGGGCATTGTACTCAATCATTGGTCTGATGAGTGATGAGTATAGGGAGACTATGACCTCCCTTGATCTAGATGAGAATCCCTTCATGATAAGGTGGGCAATGTAGAAGGTCTTCCTAACTACTTTAACTACATGGGTGTCGAATGACAGACTACTATCAACCTGGGTCCCCAGGTCCCTGATAACTTCTTCTGTGCTCACTGGATTGCCACCTATTTGGTAGCTAGGGGTAACCTTGTTTTTCCCGAAGGGTATGACTATGCATTTTTTGGCATTTAACTTTAGGCCATGGCTCTGGCACCAGTTATCCGTTTCTGTGAGACCCTTCTGAAGGATATCTGTGTCAGATGTGTTTTCTACTATGGCGCCCAGTTTGCAGTCATCTGCAAACTTTGTCAGCCATAACCCTCCTGTGTTTGCTTGTACTTCGGAAAAGTAGATGCCAAACAAGAGTGGACCCAGGACTGAGCCCTGTGGTACACCACTTGTGACAGGCTTTGAGTCTGACATGGCGCCAGCAACTCTGACCCTGTGGGTTCTGTCACTCAGCCAGTTTGCAACCCATCTTGTGATGTATGGGTTGACATTTAAGCTGATGAGTTTTTCAATGATACCCGAGTGGGGTATTGTATCGAAGGCCTTCGCCAGATCGAGGTAGGCTGTATGGACTGCCTTTCCCTCATCAATGGCTTTGGTGACTGTTTCAAAAAGTCAACCAAGTTTAGAAGGCATGATCTGCCTTTGACAAAGCCAAACTGGGATGGATCCAAAGTCTGCAAATTCCCTATGTCTTTATTTATGAGGTCCATTATGATCCCCTCCATGGCTTTGCAGATAAGGCTTGTCAAGCTAATGGGCCGGTAATTTCCAGGGTCGGTGGAGGCACCGCCTTTGTGAAGTGGGACCACAGTTGCAGTGCGCCACTCCCTGGGTACGTATCCAGAGGTAAGACTATGATTAAACAGCTGTCCTAGCTGTGGGTTTAATTCCTCGTTGAGTTCGTGGAGCACACAGCCGGGGACACCATCAGGTCCCATGGATGCTGTGTTTTTTGCTTTGGAGAGAGCAGTTCTCACTTGGGCGTTGGAGATGTTTGGGGGGCTGCAATCGCTACATGAACCTAACACTGTAAACAAATGATAAATTCTGGTAATGGAATAGGATCAGCATTCATAAAAACACAAACATGGGCAACAGACTAGCAGATATTGAGACTTCTTCATGCTTATTATGCAGCACAAATGAAACCTGCATATGCAACTGAAGGAGGCTCATCCTAAGAAAGACACATACAAAACTGTCAATTATTTGCTTTTCCAAGCTCATCATGCTATGCCTGAGCTTACTAATGGCATGAACTGTAGCTTTTCATGACTACACATTCCAGATACCAATTGATGAACTCTAAAATACAACAGTTACCAGCAGAAATGATTTTCCACACTAGCAGGACAATACAAAAAGCTGCAACACCCCTTTTAATCCACAAGATCATTTTTCCTCTTAAATTAGGCAAGCTTTCTTACACATAAAATAAACAGAAGCATGCCCACCTGTTTTCCCATTGAAACAGTAAATGGGCAAGAAACTGCAGTGCATCTGCTTCTGGGAGCTGGTTTGCAATGAAACTGACAGACACTGAGCAGCAGCGCAACACATTACTGCTACGGTGCTTTGCTTCACTAACTGACAAGTCACCTTTACAAAGGTAATGAATTTCTTTGATTAGTTACATTCTGTATTTTAAACAAGAGAGCAGAATTAAAATAAATCCAGTCAACAAACCTCACTGCAGGGATGCCTCTCGTTATGCAGATGATAATGTTCAATAAACTCAAACAAGTCTAATAGCACCCAGATCAATTCTTTTCTGATTACTCTCTCAGATTAAACAGTAATGAGTGCTTCAGGCTATTACAGGTCTGAAAATGGTAATACATTCAGTAGTATGGATGGCTGAGTTGAATGGTTAAAATAGAGTCTTAATAGGATGATAGCTGAAAATCCTTTATCAAGGTTATTCACAAGCGTGTTTCTTTTTTGTGCTCTCTGTTACCAGCAGAAAACTATGCACAACACATTTCTGTTTAGTCTTGCTTTAATCATCACCTGCCTTTACCAACTATTTACACCTGCTGAGACAATAACAAAGTACAAGATTGGATCTGTACGCAGCTGTGTGCATTTCCTAAGAAAATCTGCTATGCCGGCTTCCTCATAATAAAATTATGAGAGTCAAATTTACATGATCACACTGTGAGAGAGAATATCTAAAGTGCAAATCTGTTCCTGTCAGAAAGTAAA